>NC_058405.1:24223083-24245629 GCF_002201575.2 Neomonachus schauinslandi | reverse complement strand
AAAGAAAGAAAGAAAGAAAGAAAGAAAGAAAGAAAGAAAGAAAGAAAAGAAAGAAAAGGACGAACACTGCATGAATAACCAAACACACATTGTTTGCATGTAGTTATCCACCAAATACCCATGGAAAATGTACTAACCCACCATCATGGTTCTCTTAGGGATTTGTGTTAAAGAGAGAATATAACATAGACACTAGACCTAAGGCATTCATAGTCTAGGAGGCGATATATAAACAAATTATAATGCACTGTGAGGACGCCAGGCAGCTATAATAGCATACAAGTCTATCACAAGAGGGACTGATCAATTCTGTCAGGGTTTATAGGACACTATATGAGCTTTCTGAAAAAAATTATACCTAAACTGGATTATAAAAATAAAATTTGAGTTTTTAAGAGCATAAGAGGAAATAGATAGCCTAGGTGGAAGGAAAATAAATTCAAAAAGAAGAGAGCATTACTTGCTTGAAGAAAATACAAACTGTAGAGTGCTACTGGTATAAAGTCAGTAAGGCAGCTCAGCAATGTAGGAGTTGAGACTATAAATTTAAGAGCCAAACAATGGCATCACTCACATACCATGTTAACCAGCTTAATTTTTTCCTGTGAGTCAGTGGTTCTCACAATTTAGCATGCAGACATAATCTTGGAGAACATTTTAAAGGCAAATCCTGGATCTTTTACCCCAAAGAATCTGATTTAGAAGGTCTGATTAAAACCTAGGATTCTTGGGGTGCCTGGGTGGCTCAGTCGTTAAGCGTCTGCCTTTGGCTCAGGTCATGATCTCAGGGTCCTGGGATCGAGCCCCACATCGGGCTCCCTGCTCGGCGGGAAGCCTGCTTCTCCCTCTCCCACTCCCCCTGCTTGTGTTCCCTCTCTCGCTGTGCCTCTCTCTGTCAAATAAATAAATAAAATCTTAAAAAAAAAAAAAAAACACCTAGGATTCTGACTTTTTACCAGGCCTCGCAGGATATTTTAAGACATACCATTGTTTGAGAAACAGGGCAGTAGATGGTAGGGGAGCTTAGAATGCTATTGAGCAGGGAAGAGACATAATCAGACTTGTGTTTTAGAAACTATTTGAGCAGAAGCACAGATTACATGAAAGAAAATGGAAGCAAAATTGAGGGAGACCAATTTTAACCTTGTTAATTTGTTCACTTAAACTTACTGAACATCAAGTATGTGCCAAGATCTGTACTGGATATCACATATATGTCACAAGTCTCCTGATGAGATAGGTAGTTTTTCAGTCTTCACAACTCATTAGCTCTCAGATCTCTCACTGTGACCTATGGCCTCATGAGGAAATGCTTGCAGAGCTATTTTACTGATGCATTCTAGGGCTCATGAGGAGCCAAACAGTGGAGAAGAGAATGAACTGAGGACGATGAAAGCAGGAACAGCAGGACTTTGTGCCTCATTACATGTGAAGGGAGAGTAAGAGAGTGGTTTGGAAGCTCTATAAAGACTTCTGGCTGAGCCACCAATCCACAAGTCCAAGTAGGTTATACCCAAAGAACAGGTTAGATTAGATGAAGTATTTGGAGATAAAAAAAAAAAAAAAAAAAAAAGCAGCTTTGGGTGCTTATAGGGATTATAAATATGTAACCATTTGGTTTTTACAACTGGGGAATAAACATTCTTACCCTGAAAAGTCAGATGTATTCACTGCTTTCAAATAATTGGGCAGAGACCATATATTGCTAATAACACTTAATTGTTTTTTCTTCCATTCAGAAAATTGATCAACTTCGTTTTATTATTTTAAATGATTTTAGAAGTGGTTAGTTGTAAAGTAACAAATCATAAACTTTAGAAAGCATCTTTCCATTTCATGCTTTCCAGTCTGGCACCTGAATGAGAACTGAAGCATGATCTTGATAATGAGCATTGCTGCTTGCAGCGCTGCCCTAATCCTACTCCCCTCACCCCCACCACTCAACATGCCTCCCAACATAGCCTATGACCTCTCCTTGCCTTTGATGACCAGTTATGAATTACTGCCTCCCTTTACTTGTCCTGAAAATCTAGCAGATAAGATGTGAAGCTTCTCTAAGGAATCACTGGTAATTAACACAGGCAATGATGAAATGAAGGTAATCTTAGGGTAACAGGAGTAACAGTTTTGGAAGAAGGCTGGGGTAAAGGTATGCAGAGAAGAGAAAAGATTTCCCGGGCCTGAATATAGAACCCTGTGTTGACGAGAATACTTGACATTTTCACAACATGCTTTCATGGGCAGCAACCTTTCACACTCAGCCACAGACATTATCTTTCTCACTGCTCACAATCATTTTTGAAAGAAGTAGTAGCTTTCAGGATTTTTGTTGTTGTTGTTGTAGTTACTGAAAATATCTCATTTGTAAAGAAAATTAAATATTAGTCTGTCTGTCACTTTTTTATGATTCGGTATTTGTTACATAATTGAAATATAGATATACATAAAATTTGTGAAAGTACCAAGTTTTAAATCTTTGCCTTATGGGGTTCCCAGCCTTCTAAGAAGTTATGTACCCCTATTTCCCTGGTGCTTCCCTCCTCATTTTGTGAGACTTTATGTATTTTATTTAGGTGAAAATTACTCTAGCACAGAAACTGAGTATTTTTTTTAATTTGATAGAATGATAATAGTTTAATAGCAGTTAATATTTATTGAGTATTTACTGTGAGCTAAGTCCTTTAATTTCTAAGTGATCAACATGCATTAACTCAATTTCTCCTTAAAAAAACATGAAGAAGTTGGTACTATTACCAACTTCCTATTACAGATGCAAACTAAAGAGGCCTTTTTTAATTGGCATCACTTGTGACGCTTTCTTTACTCTGTTAATTAATGCAATTACCCCACTTGCCTTCTAATTTCCAAAGTTTAGCTGACCTCTCTCATCTGCTGTTACCTCATTATTCACTCTGTTGTTATATATGATTATCTGTCTTTAATTCAATTTGCCACCATCATAGAATTCCAGTACAGAGCAAAAATACATCCATGCATCCACCATGTTTAATCAGAAGTCTGCAAAGCATTTTTCACATGAGAAAAATTATACACAATTTCTACGTTTTATTTCCTTGCTGTCTAAGGCAGTCATTGTTGTTGACAATACAAAGGGGTTAAGCCCATGTGGTAGTCCAAGTCTCCTGAAGAGCAGATGCCAAATGGGTTTATACATTCAAGAGATTTATGAGGAGAAAGGCTTGTGAGACAAAATAGAGAACGCCACGATAGGTGGGAGAGGAGTCAAGTGCATGATGCAGGTCTGACCCTTTAAAGGAGAGAGGAAAAGATGGTTAAGTGGGAGAATCCTAGACTGTGTTGCAGTTATAAAAATTTGGCAAGTCTGATGAGGATTCCTTAAACCAACATTAGCTTTCTGGGGACTATTCATCTGCTAGGAATGGGCCTGATTTAGTATTACTGCTGTATGTAAGCATTGGCTGGAAGCAGCCCATGAGAAGCATTGACCTGGTGCTACACGGTAATGAATTTCAGAATGCAATAGCTGCAGTTACAGTTGCTGCAGTTAGAGGTCTGAGAGGTGCATTTTCATGCCACCATAGTCAACAATGATCTATTAGATGTTCATGTTCTGTATATAAAAATCATGTGCATAATGCATGAATCAATAAGATGCTAATAGACAGAATATTTTATTGCCTATATTTTTTTCTTTTAAGCATGGCTTTACAAAGGAGAAAATAAATATGAATTTGTCTAAAGGATTTTGTACCAGACTTCTTAAGAACCCAAAGTAACAAGAGCTCCTAGCTAGTTTCCTGCCTTAAGCTAAATGGCTCTTAGGTAAAGAAGATTTTACTTCTACAAAAGGATGAAAAGATATTGATTAGATGGAGAAGCTTTGGGAGAAAGATGATGAAGACAAATGTGTTCAGGCATAGAAACATTGCTGGGAGATTTGGAAGGTTTGGATCTAAATACTATATTTAGAACATTGTGAGAGAAATAGAAAAAATAAACTAGGATGGGAGCCTGACAACTCAAATTCTCTTTATTTTTATTTAATTTTTTTAAAGATCAACTTGGAAGAAAGATGGGGAAAACTAAGCTACAGAGCATTGGAGAAAAAAGCGTATTTTACACTAGGTAAGGAGTTTTTGCAGTCAAGTATATGGAATTGGACTTGAACCATGATCTAATTAAAATTTACCCTAGAATTTTAAGGAGGCAGTATTAAAATACAATAATGGGTTGTGTATATAACCATTTAAGACTTACAAAAAGAGAGGTTAAAACCTAGAACATGCATACATATATTTGCTGTTCTTAAAGAGAAATTTTGAAATTTCCTCTCACTTAGACTAAATCAAATATGATTTATCTTATATGTATGCTAGCTACTTTTTAGATTCATAATATATGAGATATTAGGTGTCTGAAATTTAACCCATTGTCTATTATGACTATTTACCATTACTATATCTTGTCTTGATTTCCCAGTTATTCTTACTCAATGAAGTTTATAGGGAGTATTTTCCCTCTGTTCTTTCCCATCAACCATAGCAATTTAGGGTTTAAATAAATTAATTTCATAGCAAGTTTCCTGCTTTTCCTTTGCCTTTCTACTTTCCTGAATTCTTCCTTTGTTTATTTTTTCTTTCAACTATTTGAAAATTCTAAATATTATTTGGTTTCTCTTAGTGGATAACTTTAAATTTTTATCAATTTTGATATATTCATCATTAAACTCTCTTCTGAGAGAAGAATGACTACTTAATATTCCTCTAACCTCTTGCAGCTTCCATGCTTTATTCTGCATCATTAATGAATCCATTATTTTTTATTAAACTCTGCTTCCAAGCTTTATGATCAACAAATCAGACAAGGCCTCTGCCTTCATCTCATTTGGATTCTAATACAAAAAGAGAGACTATTTACATGTATTAAAATACATAAAACATTGTAAATTGTTATGTCTAAGGAAAGGAATAAATAATGAGGTATGATAAAATGAGAAGGGTGACCAAATTTAGGTAAGTTTTTCATAAATGTATTTATTGAAATGTGCTAAAATTAATTTTTAGCACAGTGGACACCACTCGCATATTAATTCTATTCTTAACTCTTCTTCTAAGAATGTCATAGATCTGAGTTTGATAAATACATTTTAATTCTGGTTCAATTATATTACCCGGTGTCTGCTTAATTTGGATGATAGGCACCATTACTAAAAATATATATGAACCCCAGAGGTTTGTTAGGTGGTTAGCCTGAGGATTGCAATCCTAAGCATTGTGTTAAAAAACAGTTCACTTTGGGGCGCCTGGGTGGCTCAGTCGGTTAGGCACCTGCCTTCGGCTCAGGTCCGGAGTCCTGGGATCGAGCCCCGCATTGGGATCCCTGCTCAGCGGGGAGCTTGCTTCTCCCTCCCCTTCTGCTGCTCCCCCTGCTTGTGCTCTCTCACTCTCTCTGTCAAATAAATAAAATCTTTAAAAAAAAAAAACAAAGTTCACTTCGGGTGTCTTCTGTCATATCAATGAGCAGGGAAAATGGCTGGCTCCGCTCTGGTAGGCACACTCTCACTGGATATCTGGTGTCAGCTGAGGCTCTCCGGTGTGCATCCCAGCGAGTATGTACCGTAGTGACTAGAAATGACATTTGGCAGCAATCCCTGCTGAGGCCTATTTTGGAGAAACTAGGTTTAAATGGTTATCTTGCTTGCTCCTTTGTGCACAGCAGGTATGTCTTCAGGTTTAACCAATGATCAGTACTGTAGCCCTTTGTCTATGTCTATATTGATTGAAATATCCAAAAGCCCTCCACAATTTACAACATCATCAGCTGTGTCTACGATTAACAATAATCAATATGAATAGTCAAGGGGAAATAGTATGAAGATCCCTAATCTTAAACTATTCTAAATAGATTTTTGAAATTCCTCAAAGGATATGAATCATTAGGGTATTTTTTTTTTTAATGAAATAATTGGTAGCATAATATGGAGAGTTAGCCTGGGAAGTAGGGGATGTGGTTCCGATGATTAGTCTGCTATTTAGTCACTGTGTAATAATGGGCAGTTGACCTAAAGCTGTTTATTCATTTGCAAAATGTGGCTAAGAATGTCTACATTACAAGAATTGTTGGAAGACAAATATGGGGACATCCACCATGAGATATCTCACATGGTAGGTGCTTACTGCATTTTAGTTATTTTCCTTTCTGGATCTCTTATTAAACCTCTGCATGACTTTATGTGAACAGTTTACATTTCCTGATTCTCAGTTTTCCCATTTAAAAGAAAAGGATGAATTGAATCATCCTTTGACCTTTCTACGTTAGATTTCTTAGTCCTTGGTAAGAATAGACAAAGTCTAACAAAGGTGACTATTAGTTAAAGGAACTGCCTCATGACGTAATCAACACCTAATCCCTGCAACTGTGTTGAAAGATGATGTTGAACCAGTAAATTGTACTCCTGAAACCGATATTACACAATATGTTAGCTAACTAGAATTTAAATAAAAACTTAAAAAAATAAAAATGCAAAAAAGGAAGATGCCATCTATAATAAAATTCCATTTATAGGAAATTTGTAACTGATAAACAGATGTGTTGTTTTGGACTCTGCACTTATTTCTTTAAAAGAAAAAGTGAGTAGGCGATACTTAAATGTGCTGCCTTTGATGGGATGGGGGACCCCCAAATGTGGAGCGATGATCTGTTGGAAGCCTGTGGCGCTGCTGGTGAAAGCCTTCACCTGAGGCAGAACAAAGCAGATAGAAGTTTACTGAATACACTGCAAGGGAGTGTGGGCAGGACAGCCAGAGCGGAGGCTGTCTGCAAGGGGCAGTGGGTGGGGACTGCTTTTATTTATTTATTTTTTTATGTTTTAAAAGATTTTATTTATTTGAGTGAGAGAGAGAGGGCAGAGGGAGAGGGTAGATTTCTTGAAAAACAATGTGTGCTTATTTAGAACTTGGTCGTATTAAGATGATTTTATAATTTTTTTCCAGGACATTAAGTGTCTGTTGAAAGAACAGCGACACCTGATAGCTAACTAATCTAGCTGAAGATTAAGTATATTGGGAAAATTTTCTTCAAGTGCAGAACTTAAACTTGCACACATAAATTCTGAAGTAAAAGAAAATATCATACATACTGTATAGCTTTTGAATTTCCAAATATCCACAAATGTGGCTTCTCCACATTTCTTATCTGAAAATTTAAAAACAATGCAATATTTTCCCAAATTTCCACACTAATAAAAATTTCTGTATCCAAGATTTCCAATCTCTGGGAATCCTTTTCTTGAATCTCCAAAACAAGTCAAATGTTTGGTCTTTCATTTATAAAGGTCTTAAAAAGTTTTAACTGTTTTGGGGGGGGTGGTAAATTATACCTCATATAGTCAATCACTCTATTAAGTTGATGAATGCAAATACTGTATTTCTATGGGTTAATTCTTCTGAATGAAGGAACTTTCACCTTTTGAGCAAATTTCTAGTGGGAAACATTTAATGACCAAAAAAAAAAAAAAAGTCTACGAGAACACAAATAATATGCAGTAAATACCAGTAGGTCCTGTAGATCAGTGGACATACGTAAAAGAAAATGAGCCAGTTACTTTCAAGTTATCAATTTTCACAAATTTATCAAAGACTACCTCATATTCACTATTTCATTTCATTAAACTTCATTTCCATATTTATTTAGGGAATTATTCAAGAACTATAGTTACTGAGGAAGTAGTCAGGTATTTAGCAATCACCAGGAAGCTTTGCTGATTCATTTCCATATTGTAACACTGTGGGATTCTCATACTCAACTAATTGCACTGCACATTTGATGATTCAACCACCAATTCCACTGATACAGCTAAACACTTTGAAGTTACAATTGCTGAGTTTTAAACTGCACTATAGGATGTGCAGCTTGATTTTCTGATTAGGTTGCCTGATTTAATAATTTAGCTCTAAATGTACTACGATTTATTAATCATGCCTTAGTCATTACTGACAAAATTGAAAGTTTAACTCTGGATTTATCACTTCCTACTCCCATTGCCTCACAATTTAAGTTCAATTAATATAAATTTTAGAGGGAATTTTTAAGTGCCAAATTTGTGGTATGACTTGCATTAACTACTTTGCAAAATAAAATTATTTTGTAATTTTAAATTACTTTGTAAAATAAAATTATTTTATTGTTATAAAATAAGCAAATTTATTTAAATATAACTTTTTAATATTTTTCTCTTTTTTTACCCCCAAAATACATTTCTATAATTCTTAATATATCATATATCTTACCTATGGAAATTAAACAGAAAATTCATACACACATATTTATGTGCATATATATAATATTGATTTGTGATATATACTCAGTTATAATATTATACAATATTATAGCAAACATTTTTCTAAAGAAAAAAAATTAAAAATCTGACTCAACCAATACTATGCTCAATTTTCTTACTCATACATTATTTTCTTCACAAAATTTCTTAAGGTAGAAAAATTCAGTCATGCATAATTAAAAAGTTCTAGAGATATGATGTAAAACATTATGTTTATACTCAACAATGATACAACTGTACTGAACACAAAAAAATTTGTTAAGAGTGTAGATTTCATGTTAAGTGTTTTTTGCCACAATAAAATGTATCACATAAAGTTAAGCAAGAATAAACATCACCTAATTACAGCTATATCATATTAGAGACAGTAACACGTTCACTTACTCAGTTAATACTTTGGGGCATTTACAGTGTACCAGAGATGCTCAGACTGACAAGATTTACAGACAGAGAAAATAACAATCATGTGAAAGTTTGATAAATGCCAAGATGGTATATGTACACAGTGCTTCAGCAAAAGGGATGTAATATAGATTGAGATTGATCAGACAAGTCTTTTCAGGGGAAAGGGGACATAAATGGAAAGGATGATTGAGGTTTGCAAGGCATAAGGGTTTAGAAAGGACCTTCCAAATAAAGGAAACAGCATATGAGAAGGCGACAATGCCAAGGATCATGGCAAATATGGGAACATCGCTCTGCAGGGGAATCACTGCTTCTCTGTTCTTAAATTATATACTGAGTACTAGAGAACATGGTAAGTTCTACTCACTCCTCACTTAGTAGATATTTCCTGTTTTTATATTATGATGTAAGTTAACTGACTGGTAAATACTGTCAAGATACCTTAAAATAATAGAGTGCTTTATGATTTTCAAAAAGCCTCAATTTGCTCTATTTCATGACCTTTAAGAAATTAAGTGAGGTGTGGATGGTAAATATTATCTCAATGTCAGAAATAGATACAAGGTAAGTGATTCATTCAATAACAGAAACCTAGTAAGTGACAGAGATTTGACTCTAAAAAGACTTTTCATCTAGGGTATAAATAATGCACTGGAAAATAAAGGATTTTAACTTGGATGGTTCCAGATTATAGTCTGAGATCTACTATTTCAAAAGAAGATACATTGCTAATGAGGTTTTTTCTTTCTTTCTTTCCTTTTTTTTTTTGAAGCAATCAGGCCCTCATCATGAAATAAAAACACCAGGTAATCAAAACAACAGTTTTATTCTAAAGTGACCAATAATGCCACTCAAAGGCTTTAAAGAATAATCTTTCCTATTAATAACAGATTAAGAGAACAGTAAAGGACTCTCACCAAATCTTCATGTCTAGGTTAATTTTATGTCATGGGCTTTAAATCTCCTTAATACAAGTAACTACCTTAGACACTTTTTTGTACTTAACAACATATACACTTGCACAATATTCAGGGCAATCAGTGAATATGCAAATTCAGGTACTAATATATTCATTTCAATCAGTAAAGTATGCAAAAACCTAACAGTTGAAGTATTCAGCTTAGGTAGTAAACAGTATGCAGCTGGTTCTATAAAAATAAAATATGACTATGACATAAAGGGAATTTATAAAATGTTTAAATCTCAAAACTGCTGTCCAAATTTTCATCGACTGTATTATTTGATAAATATGTTAATTAGTAGCAAATCAGAACAATTAACAGTTGGGTTTACTACTTTCAGTTTCAATGACATCTTCTTTAACAAATGAAACAATGTATATTTATAGAATCATAAACCAAAAGCAGAAAAAAATGAGAAGTAATCACTCTAAAATATTGAATTTTAGGACGTATTTCTTTTCTACATGTATAATCTTTTTGGGCACCAAACCTGAGGGCATATGCCCATGAATAACTATCATAAAACAACTATTGGCTTTTCATAGCTCCTCTTCTCTGGGTGAAGACATGCAAATTTTGGTTGTTAATATCTGGTATGTAAAATAAATGTTTAATATTTTCAGAGTTCTCAAGATTTGAAACTTGATCATTTATTTAACTAACCCAAGATTATAAAAATTATAAATCTAGAGATTGAATTAGTAATGCATAGTTATAAAACCTTAACTAGCAATATGGTGTCATAGGGGAAAAATCCTCTAACCTGTTATATTTAGGTAAGAAATCTATTTACTACTTTTGTCATAAATAGCTTTTTTGATTAAAATAATTCATTGCTCTTTTCCCTTTTTTTATTCGTAAATATAGATGTCTCTGTTTGACTTTTAAAACCACCTATCACTTTATATTGATTTGTGGAATATCTGCATATCAATCCACTTGACTTTTTCTCACTTTCCTTCTTATATTAATCATTTAAGCAAATATAGAACATTATCTATCCCTTGGAAAACTGGCCTGTGATAGATTAATGTTACGAACTATCACAGCTCCATGACAACTTCCTAATGAGAAGAAAGTAGAAAGGTAAAAACTATATTTCATACTTTTTTTGCAATCAGGGCTGTGGCTGTTTAGGAGGATGAGCTATTTACATTTTGCCAATCAGACACACTCTCATGAAACTGGGATTCATTATTAGTTATGCATTGAGGCACAGGGAGCTGAAAATCCATTTTGCTGTTATGGATTATGACAGAGATGATGTTTAGAAGCCAGGAACTAGGGTAGCAGCTTCTTGATTTTTGAAGAGGCACATGGTTTGGTGCCAAATTTAATGTTCTGCCTTATCTTTTTGCAAAGGAGGCAACTCCTTCTATGACCAAGTCCTATGGGTGGTTTAGGATTTGTCCTTGAAGCCTCAGATGACTGTCTGTTGAAATAGTCCTCCAGATCATCCTGGGAGCGTGCTTCAACTATGCATTCTCTTATTTGAACTGGCCAGAGTAAATTTGGCTGTCTTAAATTGAAAATATTGATAAAGATGGTAATTACTAGGTATAAGTAGTGTGACACACTAATCTTGCTAATCAAAGTGCGGTGTGTGTATACTAGCAGTACTGATAATCAGCTAGGATTTTGTTGGAAATGCTGGGTCTCAGTCCCCACACCAGAACTTCTGATTCAGAATTTGACTTTTAACAGGCTACCAGATAATCCATATGTACATGAAAATTTCAACCTAAAAAATGGATATAATTCCAATGAATGAATGAATGTCAAAACAAAACAAAAAAAGAATGCTTTGGCTTGGTGGAGGTAAGCAGGAGGTGGGTGGCAAAGGTTCAGATACTGATGGCTAGAAAAATGTCTGATGCACAATACGGGGTGGCAAAATAGATTGTTTCCTGCTGTAAGCTGAAAGGCAGACAGTGTGCTTCGGCTAATAGGAAAATAGAAGGAAAAATTAGTAATACTGGCATATTTAGGCTGTTTCCTGTGGCTTTTAGAAACATCCCAAAGAAAGGGATATTTAAAAAAACCTATAAGTATTTTCTCTTAAGCAGAAATGCAAAAGTATATAGCTACAAAAGTCCTGAGGACTGCAACCTAAGTTGCCCAAAAGTTACATGATTTGGAGCATTCCAAGGCTTAAAAATCAATTATAGCTATACTTCAGTAAGTACTGAAGCAGTAATGAAAAGTGGCTGCAGAACTGCATCTAAGTAGAAGTTAAGACTGGAGGAACAGTTTTATTTTACTTTTGGGCTTGTGCTTGCTTTTTGTCAAATGTTTGCTGACAGACAGTGGGATCCAGCACTCTGACTAAATGAGATTAAATGTGCCGTGTTCCCGAGTCCTTATGAGAGCTGTCATTCATTTGAAGGGAGGAAAGGTGAGCAGGGCACAGAGACAGCATTTCAAAGACAAGAGTATTCAAACTTCGGGTCTTTGGGTGTGGTAATTTTCCCATGGGAATGATTTAAGCTAATAAAGAGGAACTCTTGTGCTTTTGAGGTTGTGAGGTAACCGTACTAACAAAGGAACTTGTATGCAGTTTGTACAACTCACAAAGCAAGCCCTACACTGCCCAAAGCTCTATGTCCAGGAAGCATTAATTCCCAAAGTCTACCTCAGATGTGACCATAGAGGACAGGGGTCAAGGAATAACTCCCAGGAAGACAAAGCCAGAAACAAAAGACAGGGGAGTCCTTCTCAGAGAACTTAGTACGAGACTGCTAGACAAGCTAAGCACCTCATTCTGTTGCTCCCTTCCTGCTAGCAGGATCTTATTAGTGCTAAAAGCACTGACCACTGTGACTTTCCAATTCTTTGTTTCCAAATGAAAATTTTTTATTACAATTATCATTTTTCTTTTCTAATTATGTATTAGGTATATGAGGATAGATAACTGACCTTTTAGTTTATTAGTTGATCTCAGGATGTACCATATCCCATATTCTTAACTGATCGGGAGGATTACATGACATTCAGGTGTGCCAAGTTTGTTCTGAGGGAGGTTTGGGAAATTATTCCCTTGGTTCAGTTGATATTGTAAGTGGGTTTTCTTTATCATAAAAGGGGTATATGTGGAAATGTGAACAGCAAAGGTGTAGATTTTGCAGACTGTTTGTTGTCTACCTATTATCATATTTGTCTTTGTCCTTTGTAACAGAAGCTTAATTTACCAACAGAAAGAGGGAGATGATTATGTCCCTGCCTTTTCAATGAGACATCCTTGAAGTCTTACTTCTGATTTTTTTCCCTCATTAGCCAGAAGTTATTCACATGGTCACATCTACCACAAAGATGGCTGCTCCGTCTTCTGCTTCTGCTTCTTGCTTAAGAAATTGTTTTCCTGAATTAAGCTGGGTGCTTCTAGCCTCTTTACTAGTTTTCCTTTTTATAAAATAAAGTCCCCTTTATGAAGTTCCCTTCATAAAATAAAGGTAAGTTATTACCTTAAAGGTAATAACTCTTATTTTATCTCCTTTTCTTCTCTAACACTTTTATACAAAAAAAACTATCCTAGACTAACTCTACTCATCCATCAGTTGTATTCCTGCTTTCCCCAAATGACTCTACAAGAAACACTCCCTCAAAATTACCACCAATAGTTTCCCACATCAGATGGTCCTTACCTTTCTAATTTCTCTTTAGACTTGCTGGCATGATCAGCCACACTGTCCTTGGCACCTTCTCTTTTCTCATCATTGATGACATTCTACTCTTGTATCATTCCTCCACTTAGCTGAAAATACTGATTTTTTTCCTTCTTTGGTTTTACTTCCCTCATATTTCCTCTAAATCAAAGACACTACTCTAAAGCTACCAGGTCTCTTTTTTTCCGTTGTAATGTGTCCATACAAGGACATGCATGTTTCAACACATGTAATTTATTAGATGTGTCTAGGAATATGTTAGATATAGCTCATAGTTATATGCATGCAAGTATTATTTTTAGGTTAAATAAGACCTCAAATATGTAATATATAATCATAATATTGCAATGATACTGTGCTTGCTATGTAGTAACTATAACAGATGCATTTAAAATATGAGGATTGGCTACAGCCAATCTAGAGAAATGTGTGACTGAGTTTGCCTGAGAGATTCAGAGATGGCTTAAAGAAAAGAATGTTCAAGATAATGAAACCAGGGGTGCCTGGCTGGCTCAGCTAGTGGAGCGTGCAAATCTGATCTCAAGGTTGTGAGTTCCAACCCCATGCTGGGTGTAGAGATTACTTAAAAATAAAATGTTTTAAGAAAAGATAATGAGGGGCGCCTGGGTGGCTCAGTTGGTTAAGCGTCTGCCTTCGGCTCAGGTCATGATCCCAGGGTCCTGGGATCGAGCCCCGCATCGGGCTCTCTGCTCCGTGGGAAGCCTGCTTCTCCCTCTCCCATTCCCCCTGCTTGTATTCCCTCTCTCGCTGTGTCTCTCTCTGTCAAATAAATAAATAAAATCTTTAAAAAAAAAAAAAAGAAAAGATAATGAAACTAATTAAAGCAAAACAGAATTTATTAAATTTGTTGGTCAAGGAACTGCCTCTCTAAGTGCTGGAACAGGTCTTATATATATTATAGAACTTGAAATTGAGAATTTTCACTGGCTTTACCAGAAGCAGGAATAATTCTGATTGGCATTTGGATCAGAGGGAGATGCTTTAGCATTCTCATCAGTCAGTTTATTCTGGGTTTGCAATTTATGATTTGACTTAAAACAGCAAAGTATTCAAGGACTTACATTTTTAAAGAATAGAGTTTTTTGGGGGGATTGGTTTTTTTTAAAGATTTTATTTATTTGTCAGAGGGAGAGAGAGCACAAGCAGGGGGGCGGCAGGCAGAGGGAGAAGCAGGCTCCCTGCTGAGCAAGGAGCCCACTGATGGACTTGATCCCAGGATCCTGGGATCACGACCTGAACCAAAGGCAAACGCTTAACTGACTGAGCCACCCAAGTGTCCCAAGGTGGGGGGATTGTTTTGTTGTTATTTTATTCTTTGATATTAAGTCAATTGAATTAACTTTAAAATTTTATAAGTGAGGGTAGAAGCATCCTCCTCCAGCCTTCAAAGAATTGAAAATTTCAAATATTACTTCAAACCTCTTAATTAAATTTGCCATTTTTTAGTTTTTCTTTCCTGCATGTAAAGCATAAGAATTATTGCTATATGCAAAGTCAAAATGTCCCTACTCTGTGTAGCTGAAGGATGATGTATCCTTAATCCACCATTAACTTGCCCTTAATATTGCAAGATCAGGTTTTTAAGATTATGGCATTTTTTCCCCCATACCTGGAGCTTAGTTCTTGCAAATCAAAAAAGCTCTGAGTTCCAGATGATTATGTCTATAATGAAATTAAGCCCTACATTTTAAAATTCAAAAGTGCAGTGTTTTTTCTATCCTGTGTACTTTCTCACTGAAATAATAAGTACGTTTGAGTAAATGGATGAAGAGCTACAGTATTACTTATATGGATTATCCTGCAAAAAATATATCAATTAATATGTCAAAATATGAAGTTCCACATGGAACTTTAGCTACTTACATGATACTTACACGTGTGTATTTCACCTGCAGACTCAAGTGACCCTAACATAGAATATGTCATTTGGTACCTTATTTCCATTTCAACACTTTCCTTTATGGAGGGTCATGAAGTAAAACCATAAGAAAACAGACAAATACATAGAAAGCTTTATTGCTATTTGAAAAAAGGAGGAGTATGACATTCTAATATTTAGCAGAGATGATACATGTTATAGACAGTTTGGTCACAAAATGGGTGACCAAAACAGTAAAGTAAGATGTGTGTAGGGCTAGAGGGAGGAGATCACTTGGTTATCAGAAATAGATGGCCTAAAGATAATGTCTGGGGAAAGTATAATAGTTATGGGGTTTATCGGAGAAACAGAATATAGATGCTTAAAACTTGCAACACTTTGTGAAGCAGCATTGTGGAAAGGTTTTAACCTTTTATGCCATGGTATTTCAACTTCTTATAATTTCTTCTAGTCCAATATTTATTAGACTAGTTATCTTGGAATTCTTAGAGGGTTTCATGTTTTTCATAATCATTTTCATTCACATTTTGATATATTTTACCTTAAAATCTACAATAAATACTATCAAGGGCATATGACATAAAACTTAACTGTACTTTTCTTGTTTTCTTTGGTAAAACTTCAAATACAATGTCTTTTATAATTTCTATTTAATTAAAGGAAATCGGTAGAAAGTGCCATTTATCCAAATCATATATTTGCAAGTTGTGCTGTTAAATGTCCTGGATGCAAATTGATTATCTGTGACCTAACTTTTTAATTTTTTACTTGACATGAACATCCTGTTGAACCTAAAATTCAAAATATTAAAATCTCAGTTTATCATTCATTTCAACTCATCATTCTTTTTATATGTCTGGCTTTGATAAGTACCATCATCTATATTTCTCTGAGCTAACAGCGTGTCTCGCTTATACGTGATCAATAATTAATTGTTGGACCGGCTGAAAATCACAGCATCTTCACTTCTTCTCACTTTTCATATTCAATATATATATATTCAAAACATCAATTCAGTTTCATTAATTGTCTACAATTATCCTGCTGTTTATTACCATTCTCACTATGCCACTTAAATCCCAATAATCTTGCCTAGTCTACTGCAATAATGAACCAAGATTACTCAATTTCCTGTTTCTCTTCTCTCCATTTTCTCTACTCAGTGTTATGAAATTGTTTAATTCCAAAACAAAAACACAATCTTTTCACTGTTTTCATCCAATACCATTGATGGCTTCTGAATATGTACAAGATTAAGTCCAAACTCCCCATCCTACAATTCAAGATTTTCCAAAATTAACCCTAAGAATTTTTTAAACTTGTCTTCCAATTCACTGCATTGGACATCTATGCAGTCTTACTAGATCTTTTTCCATTACCTGTTTTCCCGGCCTAGTTCTGATTTTTTTTTGTCTTTGTCCCTGGATCAATATTATTCCCTCCCCCCCTTTTTTAAAGATTTTATTTACTTGACAGAGAGAGACACAGCGAAAAAGGGAACATAAGCAGAGGAGTGGGAGAGGGAGAAGCAGGCTTCCCACTGAGCAGGGAGCCCTAATGTGGGGCTTGATCCCAGGACCCTGGGATCATGACCTGAGCCAAAGACATACGTTTAACGACTGAGCCACCCAGGCGCCCCAATATTATTCGCCTCATATAACCAACTGGCTAATCTGTTTTTTCAAGACAATGTATGTAGTAACACCTCCAACAAATATACTTTCATTTCCACCTATCCACTGCCATATAATCTACATTTATTATTTGACTACTGATAATAATTTTATTTATCTATGAGGTATATCAGTCTTGTTTTGATACATTTTATTATAGACATATCTAAACCTTAACTATATCATAAAATTGTTGAAGAAGGATCCAAGACACATTTATCTTGATATTCCCTCTGATAACATAAAAATAATTTTGCAGGAATTATTGTATGCACATGTTTCCAAAGAAAGAGATAATGCTGGTAAGTATTCCCATAGAAAGAATAATGAAAGTGAGGCTAACCTGGAATGAAGATATCTTCATTCATTCATTCATTCATTCAAGAACATCTAATTAATTATTTCCATAGCCAAAGATTATGCTAGGTGGTCAGAAAAAAAATCTCTTTTCAGGAAATGTATAAGCAATTGTGTCAGGACAGATATTAAAATATAAGTATTTTATAAAGAATGTTAGAATATTTACAAGGCAAATAAGAATGAGTGATTACTTCCCCTTGAGGCCAAGTATGAGGTAAGAAAAGTTTCACAGATGATGGAACACTTCACCTCAATGTTGAAATGTAAGTAGATGTGTGCAAGTAGGAAGCATGGGGAAATTATACTCAGGGTAAATGGAACAGCATGAACAAAGGAGGAGTATGACAATTTGAGAGAGTGAGCCCTTTTGCATGAAACTATAATATGAACTAAGTAGTTAGTGAAACTGGATCATGTAAGTTTGGGGGTCAAGACATAGTGAGAGTGTGTGTCAGGACTAGAAATGGTGCCCTATAAAGATTATTTTAATGTAAGTGTGAAGAATGGAGTGTAATAGTGTCCTATTAGAGGGAGAGAAAGCAATTAGGATAGGAATAAAATAAAGAAGAGGTAAGGTCCCTCTTCTAGCCCCCAAACAGCAGGTCTGAAAAGGAAGGAAGGAAGCCACTCATGTTCTAGAAGGTAAAATATCATGACTTGTTCATAAAAGATTGGATTGGAGAGTTAGAGAAAAGCAGGTATCAAGGAGATTGGAGAGTTAGAGAAAAGCAGGTATCAAGGTTGCCTCAGATTACTGGTTGATAATTGGGTGGGTAGCAGTGTCATTCATTCATTCATTCATTCATTCATTCATTCATTCATTTATCCTGAGAAGGATAAAGTTTATTTTAGATAATTTACATGTGAAGTACATAAAAGGCATAATGGAAATATTTTGGACTTTGGAAACAGGGCTTGTATTCTGGTCTGGCTCTTACTAAACAGGAACACTACTAAACGGGAACACTAAGCAACTTCAATTTCACTTCTCACACTTTACATCTGTAATATGTGTAAAACAAATGTGATAACATTGTTCTGAGAACGGTATACACATGCTACAGTGTATATAGTAGGGCTTCACAAGTGATAGATGATAAGGAAAACTATCATCATCACCTTAATGGGATATACATGGCATTTTAAGATACTTGTTTGGATTTTTTTTTTAAGATTTTATTTATTTGACAGAGAGAGACACAGCGAGGGAGGGAACACAAGCAGGTGGAGTGGAGAGGGAGAAGCAGACTCCTGGCTGAGCAGGGAGCCCGATGTGGGGCTCAATCCCAAGACCATGAGATCATGACCTGAGCCGAAGGCAGATGCTTAAGGACTGAGCCACCCAGGCGCCCCCACTTGTTTGGATTTAGAAACAACTTCTAGGTGGCAGTTTGTAGCCTAGAGCAGATATACATCTTCAAGATCTGGAACACTTAACTTTGTTATATATCCACAGGTGATCAATCAACTAGCAATTGTGAACATGAATGCAATAAGAATATGAATGAGCCATGAGAAGTGTGCTTAAAATAGCTCATCATTTTGTATGGGGAAAAGAGACCTGACCTCAGCAGCTTCTATCTAAATTGGTTTTAAAAAGAAAGCAAGCAGATTGCTATTCATCACTTTTCTCATGATTTATTTCTAGATTATCCAGATCTTCCCAAATTTTCTTTTTTGTTGCTGTTGAGTCCAAGAGTTGATTCTTTCAATCTGAGGTCCAAATGAAAGTTATTGGGGCAGTTGTGTTAATCTGCTTTTCAGATACACTTAAGTGTTAAAATATACTTGGAAATTGTATTAAAATGTATCTCATTTTCAAAACAATGTTACACAGACAATACAAAAACACTTTTTGTATAAAGTTCAAATTTAAAGCCAAAATGCTAAATGCCAGTGGCAAATGTTAGAAAAAAATGAAACTATTCCATTTATTTTTCTAAAGATGAGCTGCACTTTCATAGGCCACGTAGATTTAAGAAAGGTACAGCCAAGAGCATAAGCGAGGGAATGCTTCATTCAGGAGATTTAAGTTTGGATGAACATCAGTGGCATTTTAGCACTAATCCCAGTATCACACAAATATTGTAAATTATCTTTCCTCCCTTCTCATCTTTATGCAAGATTTCATCATCTTTCATGGCTTTTCTATTTGCCGATGACTCAAAAACCTGTATTTCCAGGCCAGGATGTTCCCCCGAGCTACAGGCATATAGCCTACAAGAAGCTACTTTCATAACCTGTATGTCAAGGCACTTATTTATCCTCTAACCTGCTTCTCCCAAATCGCTTAAGCGGTGTGTGATACAACCTACTTTCACCCATCAACATGAGAAATTTAGGGACCATCTTAGAGAACTCCTCCTCACCATAACACAGCCATCAATTATTGGCCAAGAACTTTCAACTCTACTGCTACACAATTTAAAATACATTCTCCATTTTTTCTATTACCACTTTCACTGGTAAACTCCAGGTCTTATCTCATGCAGTCAAACTTTCTCCCTGCCTCTATTATTAATCTTCCTCCATTCATCTTTCTGGAAATGTATCTTTTACATCATACACATGAAGTTCTGAAAACATAAGTATTGATTACATAATTTCCTACATAAAAATACATCACTGGCATATAAATGCCAGTAAGGATAGTCTTCACTATACTCTATAGTGATTCCCAAGATTTAGCTCTTTCCTGTGTCTACAAGCTTTGTATCTTGCCAAATGTCCATTCTACTTTGCTATTCCCTACTACATAAAGTTCCCCAGTAACTTCAGATTCTGTCAAACCCTGTCATTTTTCTCGCTTCTCAAATTGTCCTGATACCCTAATTCCTAACCTTGATGCCTTCAGTAGAACTTCCCATTCTCTTATGTATATCTCTCATGTGTCTCACACATCCTTTTCCTATCAACTTGTTGTACCGTTATTTGCTAATATACTTACTTTGCCCTATCAGATTAGATATCCTTATGTTAATATGCTGATAAATACACTCAGATCCTAGCATCTACTGGTAATAATAATTACAGTAATCAATACCACTTACTGAGTACCTACAAGGCATAAGAAAATGTTGAGGAACTGTGACTATATTAACTCATCACTCTGTTACACGTAATTTATGGGAGAAGAAGAGGTTAAATAAATTAAGCTTCATTGAATGAGTATTTATGCCAGAATTTGAACTGACGCATACTGGCTCCAGAACCTATAAACTGCCTCTCTTGCAGAGATCTTGATTACTGACTAGATTACTAAAATGTATGAATACCCTTGGTTTTGTGCAAGAATTAATGGTTTTTATTTTTACTTCAGATACATTCAGAAAGCAGTGAAATGTCAGAAGTTCTAGGTTATTGTGATGATTAAGTGAATTAATTTCTGTGAATTACTTGGAATACTGTTTAGTACATAACATGTAATCAGTAAATGAGTTCTATCACATCTGCTATTTTTTGAGAACTTCCCATAAGCTAGGTACTTTAATAACCACTTTACATAGATTATCTATTTTTATCATTTTAGTAACTTTGAAAGGTTGACATTATTTTCTCCTTTTCATCAGAAGAGACAGAATGTCACATACATAATAAGTGTTAGAAGCAATATTTTAACATTGAAAACCAATGTTTCCTATTGTTCTGATGATCCATTAAGAAAATGTATGTAAAAATTCCAATTACATTATATTATATATCTGATATATGTACATACAAATATATACATACATATATACATAGATACATAGAGTGGGAAAGAGACCGAAATTCTTGTTTAAAATTTCATGTTATGTCCTTTGCTATATTATTTAACTTTGAGACAATTCTGTAATTTTACCTATTGACTTCTGTTTTATAGGCTTCAAGGCAAAAAACTGTCAAATATGTTAACTATCATGAAATAATTAATATCATCTTTCCTTTTAAAGTAATTTTTTCTTCTTCATGTGTGAAAATTACTACCAACATACATTAAAAGTTTTTAAGTAGAAAAAAATAACTGAAAAATATTCAATTTGAGAAAGTGAGCCCTTTTTGCATAACTTGATTTTTCTGTTAACTATATTATCTTTGAAATATTATTTTAAAACTCTGAAAGTCTTATTAAACTGAACACATAGAACTCAGTTTCTATTTCCAGACTTAGATACCCCTCAACGGCTGTCATCATGCTGTTAATTGAATGTTTGTGTGAAGATGATAGAATTTTTAACAGCAAAAGCAAAGACATTGTTTTCAACACTTTGATTTTGGTCTCTTCTTTTTTTGGATGTATCTAAAGCTGGTTATAACTTTGTTTCTCAGTCTCTATTTACTTAATGTTGGCTTTTGACTTTCTATTTGACAACTTCACTTTGGTGTGTGCCACTGCTTGTCACTCTAATATGCTTTTCTTCAATAACTTCAAACACTGTAGCAGCTTCTCTAGCATCAATAATAAGAGGATATTTTTAAAAATTGAGTTATAAAGAAAAATGAACAGGGCAAATTAACTCTAAAGAATGGAATCATCTTGACATATAAATTCATCATTTTAAAAATCTGGTATACCAATAAATAACTACAGTATAAAAGGGAGAGACAAATCTGTAGGATGTGAAAAGACTCAGTGAAAATATAAGGATAGAGGATTCCGGGAAAATAGTAGAACAGGAAGCATCAAGAATACCCTCCACCTAGAGGACTACGGGTGCGATGTAATTATTTTGGAACTCTAGAATCTATTGGCATGCAACTTGCAGGGGAAGGCTTAGACATAAATTGTAATAATTTCAGTCAGTTTCATGGGTGAATCCCTTAAAAAACCCTGGACAACAAGGCTCAGGAGAACTTACTTGGTTGGCATTACTTCATACATTTTGCCATACATAGTTGATAGAAAATTGAGTGCATATCTATGTGACTCCCCTGGGAGAGGACACTGGAAAGCTTGCCTCTGGGTTCTACTGACCTTCAACCCATGTACCTCTACCTATTCCCTTTGCTGATTTTAATCTGTATTCTTTCACTGTGATAAAATATAACCATGGTTGCAAGAGTATTTTGAGTCTTATGCTTTCAGGTGATTTGTTGAGCCTGCAGGTGATTTTAGAGACTCCTAAGACAACATGATTTCCTTATGAATGGACTTTTTTCCTATGTCACTAAAAGACATAAGCCCCCCCCCATTCAATTTTCAATGCATAATTCAACCTCATGTGATTTCTCTCCTCTTTTCTTTCTTTCTTTCTTTCTTTCTTTCTTTCTTTCTTTCTTTCTTT
>NC_058405.1:24114914-24223073 GCF_002201575.2 Neomonachus schauinslandi | reverse complement strand
TTCTTTCTTTCTTTCTTTCTTTCTTTCTTTCTTTCTTTCTTTCTTTCTTTCTTTCTTTCTTTCTTCCTTCCTTCCTTCCTTCCTTCCTTCCTTCCTTTCTTCCCCCTCCCCTCCCCTTCCCTTCCCTTCCCTTTCTCCTTTCGTCTATGTGGTAAGTAAATCTAGAACAGTCAGGGTGACCTAGTACTGTTCTCTTCTCCTCACTGTAGCAAGGGTAAGTGAGCTGGTCTGGACTTGCCTTGTCATACTGTTAACTTTCCTTCCTTGGAAAAATTTATCCTTTTGGACTACATTTTGTATTTATGAGTAGGTATAAGGCTTCCCTTAAACTTGAAGCATACACTATGCATAGCAATCTGGCTTCTTCTGGAACTGTGTACTGGAAGATAAAGGGCCCTTGAAGAAGAACTGTAAAAGGAGTATTTTGAATCTATTCTACTTTTTCCCTAGCTTATTGGTGACCCCAAGGAGAAGAGTAATTTGCTGGGGACTATTTTGTTCTGAGATTCCTGGAAGATATATCTTCAAATAATACCAAACACTCAATTTTCTAAATGACAAGGATTTCAAAAATGTTTGTCTTACAAAATGGAAGAATAGTGCTAACTAGTGTTATTTAATTGCAATAGATATGTCAAATAAAGAAAGCAATCAGTAGTTCTCTTTTAATTTATTAGTTATGAGAACCAGTGAGGTTTTTTTTTTTCTCTTCAACTAGTAACTATATGTGTCATTAGACAATTAACCTCTCTGTACTTCAAATTTTCCATCTGCTTGGTAATAATTAACTTGGTAATAATTGACTTCACAGCAATGCTATGACAAATAGTATTGTATTTTAGGAAATCATTTCTTCCTGTTAGTCTGGACCTGTTGCTCCTTATTCTGATGACAAGTTTCCTTATAGGAAATAGGTAACAAACCCCAGAAGTAACAGGTATTGGTACATTTTAGGGGGCTATTTAAATGCTGTTCTCTAGGTGTTTATGTTGAATAACAGGCCCAAATGGTCAGGTCTGTAGGAACAAATGTAGTCCGTTTTTGTTTTTTTTTTAAAGATATTTATTTATTTATTTATTTGACAGAGAGAGAGTGCACACAAGCAGGGAGAGTGGCAGGCAGAGGGAGAAGCAGGTTCCCTGTTGAGCTGGGAGCTGGATGTGGGTACTCAATCCCAGGACCCCAGGATCATGACCTGAGCCAAAGGCAGATGTTTAACCAACTGAGCCAACCAGGTGTCCCAAATGTAGTCATTTTTAAGTGACAATGCATGTGTGACTGATCCCTCTGTGTGGATGCCATAGTCCATCTAGAACGCACTTGTCTCAAAGCAAGGATCAGACAATGTTAATCCTACTTTTTGTAATAATAAAAAATTATCTCTAGAAAAGCAAGGTTAATGTCAGTATCTCTCAACAACTAAAGATTATTCCCTGCAAACTCTAACTTACGAAAGTGCTAATATAAATCTCTCCTAAAATCACAAAACTCATTCGACTATCTGTCCACATTTGGAGAATTTATAGTCAGTTCATTATTAGTTTCTTTGATGTCATTTTTACTAACTTACTGAGTTATCACCAGGTAATTTTCTCAATTTACTTTTCTTTCTTTCTTTCTTTCTTTTTTGAGAAAGAGAGAGCATGTATGCAGGGAAGGGGCAGAGGGAGAGGGAGACAGAATCTTAAGCAGACTCCACACCCAGCACAGAGCTCAACTTGGGGCTCCACCTGGGGCTCAATCTCATGACCCTGAGATCATGACCTGAGCTGAAATCAAGAGTTGGAGGCTTACCTGACTGAGCTACCCAGGTGCCTCACTTATTTTCAAATGTATGGTGGACAATTCGTATTCATGGAATGTATTCCATAGAACTATTAGGCCTTCCATTCAAAATTCAAAATTTTACCTTAGTTAAACTTACCAAAGTAGAAAAAAGCATGCCCTAATAAGGAATTATTCTTTCCTACATTCATAGTATGTGGAGATACACACTCAGGTTAAAATGGAAATTTTATATTTATTTAAGTAAGTAATATTATCAAGTCAGAGAAATCTTTTTTAAACTGCTCTATTAAGGTATAATAAATTACAAAATAAGAACATATTTAATGTATACAATTTGATGAGTTTCGTGATATGCATGCAACAATGAAACCATCATGACAATCAATGTAATAGACATATCCATCACTTTCAAATGTTCCCTCCTACCCTTTTGTTTTTGTTTTGTTTTGTTTTTGTGGTAAGAATACTTAACAACTGAATTATTTTATCTATCATGTTTGCTTTAGCTGTTTGTACTAGATGAATCCCTAGAACTTGAAAAAACACTTCAACTAAGAAATCAAAACCATTATATTTTGGTGGTCTATTGTGATTCCCATTTTGTGGTTTTCATCATTAATATACAATAATTGTAATAATAGTGAACATTTATTTTGTGCTTATGTAAGAACATACTTTCTTAACAATAATGTATAAAGTATTAACTGTTTATTCATAATTTACAGGTGAGAAAGCAGAAGCCAAGAGCATACACCTAGCAAGTGGCAGAAATGGGATGCTTCACCCAAGCCACTTGATTTTAGAAGTAGCACTCTGAACAACTTACCCATGTTTTCTTCCTATTTATCTCCAAATCCTATGCCTCCTTCCTATTCATTACCAGAGAATGATTGGCTTTCATAAGAATGGTATAAAAATTTAAAAAAAGTTCAATGTATTTTTAGAATAAAACCATGGTTTATTTGCATTTTATAAGATATTAATGCTACTTTGCATTCATTATATTTATTTCTGATGAAGAATGAGTCCCAATACTGAGCAATAGCCTAAACTTAGTTAAAAAGTTATTTGCAAAGTTATTAATTATATCTTCTATTGTGTCTTATTGTATTTTCCATTTCCTTCAGCAATGTAATGAAATAAAAATAGCAATAAATGCTAAGAATTGAGTGTTTACTTAGTTCTAGGCACTGTTACTGTATTAATTTATTTAATGCTATTAATAACTCTATTGGTAGGTACTGTTATTTCCTCCATTTCATTGACATGAACAAAGAAGAACAGAGAGGTACAATAAATTACCAAGGGTCACTTGGCTAAAAAGGCAAAGATGCAAAGTTTAAATATAGTACACACAGAAGCAAAGTCCATCCTTTGTAGCTTTCTTAAAATTCATAAAGAAAGATCAAGAAAGGGGCACCTGGGTGGCTCAGTCATTAGGCGTCTGCCTTTGGCTCAGGTTGATCCCAGGACCCTGTGATCGAGCCCCCCATCGGGCTCCCTGCTCGGCGGGAATCCTGCTTCTCCCTCTCCCACTCCCTCTGCTTGTGTTCCCTCTTTCACTGTGTCTCTCTCTGTCAAATAAATAAATAAAATCTTAAAAAAAAAAGAAAGATCAAGAAAAAGTGATCAAGTAACAGAGAAATCAAGGAACTGAAGACAAGAGTATGCTGAAAATGAATTTTAAAATATTTCATTTGGAAGAAAAATTACACAGAGTTGACATATTCCAATTTAGTACTTACTGTTTGTTGGAAAATAAGTTAGGCTTTAAAATTTTGATATCTCATTTGCATAACGAAGAAAGTGAAAATAAATTCTTATTAGTTCCTTCATATTGCATTGATTTTTTCCCCCCTCTACATAGATTTTTGATAAAGAAATCAGTAATTTTGAATGTTCTGGAAATCCTTTTTAATGACACTGCTGATAAGGAATCGCTTAAGTACTCATGTTTACAACTAAAGCTGTCTTGACTTATTATAGAAATTTATTCATGTTCCATAGATATTAAATGTGATTACAAGATTAACTAAGAAAAATGAATTTCTTGTTTTCATTCAATAATATGAAAAAAGGAACTGATGAATTGTATATATATTATGCTATTGCAAATTGTAAGGGTAAGAAGTTGACAAGTACACAGAGTTTGAATTTGTTGAATGTTTGTGTGCAAAAAAACCTCATACACACACACAATAAACATTAAATGAGGTGCAGGTCATTTTAAACATAGACCCAATCTAAAATGTACACATTCATTCAAAATATGTGAGTCCCTAACGTGTTCACTCTACCAGTAGGTATTAGAATGTATGATGTACAAAACAGGCCTGTTCTGTTTTCTTTGGGAAAAAAAAGTAAAGAGAACACCTCATAGTTCAATGGAAAACTATAACTCTAGTAAGTGTCAAATGTGGAGATATATGTATATCAGTCTCAGTAGTGGGTGCTGATTAAAAGCTTTCTTGAAGAAATGAAATATGAAGCTGAGAGATTTAACTATGTAATGAGGAAAGAGAAGAGTGCTCCAGGCAGAGTGAACCCAATACTATCCAACACTGAAGGTATCCTCACATTTTGGAGAAACTAAAAGAGACACACATAAACAAGGATGGCAAGAAAGACAAGGGAAAGGAGACAATGGTTGGGCTTTAAAAGTGAGGTTAATGAGTTAGGACTATATTCTAAGGAAAATATTAAACCAGTGAAGGAATGAGATGGGTAACAAGATCAGATTTACATTTTGAAAATTAATTTCAAAAATGGAGTGGGTGAATGGGTTGAGGAAGGAGGTATGGATGCTGGTGACTATTAACTGATTGCATTTATCTAAGGGAATGGTGAGAATAATTCTGATTAAAATGGAGTTAGTGGAAAAGGATATAAATGAAAATATTCTAGACTTATTAAAAAAGGAAATTTGTCAGAACTGGGATGGAATACATAGGAAGAGTCAATTATGGTCTCCAGTTTATAGATTGATGAACTAGATAAATGATGCAAAAATCAATGGCAGAAGATATATCAGAAAACCAGGTAGGACAGATAGGTGGGAAATTATGAACCATCCTATATTTATTTGTTTATTTATTTATTTGAAATATGCATGTATATACAAATTTATTAATGAAGTTTGAAGCTAATAACTGGCTGAGTTTAATACTCTAATAAAGTGAAGTAATGATAAATTATTCAACTTCTCCAAATCATACATATTTACACAATGTGTTGCAAATCAAGTCAATCAAATCAGCTTTTTAGCTGCATTTATCAAATCCTTTAATATAATTGTATACATTACTATTTTCTTCAATCACTATAAATACCAGATGACTTAAGGAGACAGTTATTTATTAATTAATTTAAGGCTTTCTTAGGAGGTGAATGAAAGTATCTTATAACTAATGATTGTGAATATTTCTAGATGTACTATTAACAGGAACAATAGATGCTAATTTTTAAAAAATCATTGATATAAATATTTTATACCCTAAAAGTAGGAAATACCTTCTATTCTAATTGTTTATAAAATTTTTTATCAAATTTGCAAAGTTGATTATACACTAAGTAACTTGCAAACATTAATGAAGATTGATCTATTTTGCTGAGGTTAATTTTCCCTTTTGATCAAAATTAGTTTGTGATCCACAAGTGACCCTTGAACTTTCCTAATAAATAAGACCTACATAAAATATACTTTCTTTTCTTTAGCACTATTTGATGTAAAAGTGTAATGGTGTAAATGTGTGAAAACATGTTATTTTATCATTTTATTGAGGCTTCAAAGAAATTTTCTTTGAAAATTTATGGTACGTAATTTTCTGACCTGTAGGTCATAAATTTTGGTTCATCATGGTGGATTTGTTTGACTTGAGTATCTCAAATAATTTACCTCTTCTTTGTTCTTTTGCCAATCTCTTTTCTTTCCTTGTCTTTCCTATTCCTTTCTCTAACCCACTCTCTGAAGCACACCCTAAAACTATCAAGATGTCCCAGCTTCAGAGGAGCAAGATGGTGGAGGAGCAGGAGACCTAAATTTCGTCTGGTCCCAGGAATTCAACTAGATAGGTATCAAACCATTCTGAACACCTACAAACTCAATAGGAGATCGAAGAAAAGAATAGCAGCTACTCTCTGAACAGAAAAGCGACCACCTTCTGGAAGGTAGGATGTGTGGAGAAGTGAATCTGAGGCGATATTTGGGAAGATAGACTGCAGGGGGAGGGAGCCTCCGTCAGCCAGCTACCGGCAAGTGATAGAGCAGCAGAGCACAAAATTGGAACTTTTAGAAGTCCGCTTCACTGAAGGACATCACTCCAGTGGCTAAGCAGCAGGTGGAACCTTCACTGGGACAGTGCGGTCTCAGGACCCTCGGGGTAACAGAAAGACCAGGGGTACCTGAGTGTGGCAGAGATCGCAGGGATCAGAGCAGGGAAGTTGGCTTGTGCAAAGACAGAGCTGAGGAGTGGGCTCTCAGCTTGGTGCTGCCATAAACTGTGATCTGTGGCACAGTCAGGCCACAGAACTTCGAGCAGGGACACAAGTGGCAGAGCCGGGGAGACTCCCCTTCCTCCCCCGGGAGAAGCAGCACAGGAGCATACCACAGGAATCTACTGGGTTTAGAGACTCCACACGGGGTCATATGCCAGAGATAGAAACACTCAGTCACAGGCTGGGTGAGGATGGAGTAGGGCCGGAGACCGGGGAGACAGGCGTGATTGACTCGTTTTCTCTGGGGGCTCACTGAGGAGTGGGACCCTGAGTTCTCAGCTCCTCTGGGGTGGAGATTGGGAGGCTGCCATTTTCTTTCTTTTTTTTAGATTTTATTCACTTATTTGACAGAGAGAGACACAGCGAGAGGGAACACAAGCACTGGGAGTGGGAGAGGGAGAAGCAGGCTCCCCATGGAGCAGGGAGCCAGATGCAGGGCTCGATCCCAGGACCCTGGGATCATGACCTGAGCCGAAGGCAGACATTTAATGACTAAGCCACCCAGGCACCCCATGGGAGGCCGCCATTTTCACTCTTGTCCTCCAAAGCTGTATGGAAAGCTTGCAGGGAACAAAAGCTACCAAGAGCAAACCTGAGCAGATTACTTAGCCGGCCCATGGCAAGGGTGGTGCAATTCTGCCTCCAGCAAAGACATTTAAGAACCACTGCAACAGGCCCCTCCCCAGAAGATCCCCAAGAAGAGCCAGCCAAGACCAGGTTTACTGATCAATGAGAATGGCAGAATTCCAGCACTAGGGGAATACAACACATAGAATTCATGACTTTTTTTCCCCAAGATTTTTTAGTCTTTCAAAGTTAATTTTTTTTAATTTTCTTTATTTTTTCTTTTTCTATTTTTTTAGTTGAATTTTTCTTTTACCCTTTTTCAACCAACATCTTATCAGTCCCTTTTTTAAAAATCTTTTTTTTTATTTTTCATTTTTAGACTCATATTCTATCCCTTCATTGTAGTTAACCTTATACTTTGTATATATATATATATATAAGTTGCTCTCTCTTTAAAATTTTGGGATACAGGTTCTTCTAAGAAACCAAAATACACCCTAAATCTCTAGTGTATGGCTCTGTTCTAGTTTCCTGCCTGATCACATTTTCTCCCTTCTTTTTTTTTTTAATTTCTCTTCTTTCTTTTTTCAACCAACTTCTTATCAAATCCTTTTATAAAATCTTTTATAACTATCATATTTACAGTCATATTCCATCCCTTCTTCGTATTTACCCTTATTTTTCTACATATACGTTTTTCTTCTTTTAAATTTAGGGAGGCAGTGTCTTCTAACAGACCAAAATATGCCCAAAATCCAGTGTGTGACACTGATCTCTTCAGGAGCCTGATCATATTTGATCATTTTCTTTTTTTTTCTTTCTTTCCCTTTCTTTTCCTCCCAGTTTCAGGTCTTTTCTGATTCGTTTAGTGTATATTTTTCTGGGATCATTTTTACCCCGTTAGCATTTTGTTCTCTCATTCATCTATTCTCCTCTGGACAAAATGACAAGACCTAAAAAATCACCTCAAAAAAAAGAACAAGAGGCAGTACCGACTGCCAGGGACCTAATCAATATGGACATTAGTAAGATGTCAGATCTAGAGTTCAGAATGATGATTATAAAGATACTAGCTGGGCTTGAAAAAACCATGGAAGATACTAGAGAAACCCTTTCTGGAGAAATAAAAGAACTAAAATCTAACCAAGTCGAAATCAAAAAGGCCATTAATGAGGTGCGATCAAAAATGGAGGCTCTAACTGCTAGGATAAATGAGGCAGAAGACAGAATTAGTCATATAGAAGACCAAATGATGGAGAATAAAGAAGCTGAGAAAAAGAGAGATAAACAACTACTGGATCATGAGGGCAGAATTCGAGAGATAAGTGATACCATAAGATGAAACAATATTAGAATAATTGGGACCCAGAAGAAGAAAGAGAGAGAGGGGAAGAGGTATATTGGAGCAAATTACAGCAGAGAACTTCCCTAATTTGGAGAAGAAAACAGGCATCATAATCCAGGAGGCACAGAGAACCCCCGTCAAAATCAATAAAAATAGGTCAACACCTCGACATCTAATAGTAAAACTTACAAGTTCCAGAGACAAAGAGAAAAATCCTGAAAGCAGCTTGGGACAAGAGGTCTGTAACCTACAACGGTAGAAACATTAGATTGGCAGCAGACCTATCCACAGAGACCTGGAAAGACAGAAAGGACTGGCATGATATAGTCAGAGCACTAAACAAGAAAAATATGCAGCCAAGAATACTATATCAGGATCGGCTGCCACTGAAAATAGAAGGAGAGATAAAAAGCTTCCAGGACAAATAAACCTAAAAGAATTTGCAAACACCAAACCAACCCTACAAGAAATATCGAAAGGGGTCCTCCAAGCAAAGAGAGAGCCTAAAAGTAACATAGACCAGAAAGGAACAGAGATAATATACAGTAACAGTCACCTTACAGATAATACAATGGCACAAAATTTGTATCTTTCAATAGTTACCCTGAATGTAAATGGGCTAAATGCCCCAATCAAAAGACACAGGGTATCAGATTGGATCAAAAGAACAAGACCCATCAATATGCTGCCTGCAAGAGACTCATTTTAGACCCAAAGGAACCTCCAGATTGAAAGTGAGGGGGTGGAAAATCATTTACCATGCTAATGGACATCAAAAGAAAGCTGGGGTGGCAATCCTTATATCAAACAAATTACATTTTAAACCAAAGACTACAATAAGAGATGAGGAAGAACACTATATCACACTTAAAGGGTCTATCCAACAAAATCTAACAATTGTAAATATCTATGCCCCTAACATGGGAACAGCCAATTATATAACCCAACTAATAACAAAATCAAAGAAACACACTGACAACAATACAATACCAGTAGGGGACTTTAACACCCTCCTCACTGAAATGGACAGATCATCTGAGCAAAAGATCAACAAGAAAATAAAGGCTTTAAATGACACACTGGACCAAATGGACTTCAGATATATTCAGAACATTCCATCCTAAAGCAACAGAATACACATTCTTCTCTAGTGCCCATGGAACATTCTCCAGAATAGATCACATCCTAGGTCACAAATCAGGTCTCAACCGGTACCAAAAGACTGGGATCATTCCCTGCATATTTTCAGACCACCAGCATTTGAAAAAGTACAGCATCCTTTCTTGATTAAAACTCTTCAGAGTGTAGGGACAGAGGGTACATATCTAAATATCATAAAAGCCATCTATGAAAAACCTACAACGAATATCATTCTCAATGTGGAAAAACTGAGAGCTTTTCTCCTAAAGTCAGGAACACAGCAGGGATGTCCACTCTGCTATTCAACATAGTACTAGAAGTCCTGGTCACAGCAATCAGACAACAAAAAGGAATAAAAGGCATCCGAATTGGCAAAGAAGAAGTCAAACTCTCACTCTTTGCAGATGATATGATACTTTAAGTGGAAAACCCAAAAGACTCCACCCCAAAACTGTTAGAACTCATACAGGAATTCAGTAAAGTGGCAGGATATAAAATCAATGCACAGAAATCAGTGGCATTCCTATACACCAACAACAAGACAGAAGAAAGAGAAATTAAGGGGTCGATCCCATTTACAATTGCACCCAAAACCATAAGATACCTAGGAATAAGTCTAACCAAAGAGGCAAAGAATCTGTACTCAGAAAACTATAAAATACTCATGAAAGAAATTGAGGAAGACATAAAGAAATGGAAAATGTTCCATGCTCATGGATTGGAAGAACAAATATTGTGAAAATGTCAATGCTACCTAGAGCAATCTACACATTCAATGCAATCCCTATCAAAATACCATCCACTTTTTTCAAAGAAATGGAACAAATAATCCTAAAATTTGTATGGAACCAGAAAAGACACCGAATACCTAGCGGAATGTTGAAAAAGAAAAGCAAAGCTGGTGGCATCACAATTCCAGACTTCAAGATCTATTACAAAGCTGTCATCATCAAGACAGTATGGTACTGGCACAAAAACACATAGATCAGTGGAACAGAATACAGAGCCCAGAAATGGACCCTAAACTCTATGGTCAACTAATCTTTGAGAAAGCAGGAAAGAATGTCCAATGGAAAAAAAGAAAGTCTCTTCAACAAATGGTGTTGGGAAAACTGGACAGCCACATGCAGAAGAATGGAACTGGACCATTTCCTTACCCCACACACAAAAGTAGACTCAAAATGGATGAAAAACCTAAATGTGAGACAGGAATCCATCAGAATCCTAAAGGAGAACACAGGCAGCAACCTCTTCGACCTCAGCTGCAGCAACTTCTTCCTAGAAACATTGCAAAAGGCAAGAGAAGAAGCAAGGGCAAAAATGAACTATTGGGACTTCATCAAGATAAAAAGCTATAGCACAGCAAAGGAAACAGTCAACAAAACAAAAGACAACTGACAGAATGGGAGAAGGTATTTGTAAATGACATATCAGATGAAGTATCCAAAATCTATAAAGAACTTATCAAACTCAATACCCAAAGAACAAATAACCCAATCAAGAAATGGGCAGAAGACATGAACAGACATTTCTGCAAAGAAGACATCCAAATGGGCAACAGACACATGAAAAAGTGCTGAACATCGCTCAGCATCAGGGAAATCCAAATCAAAACCTCAATGAGATACCACCTCACACCAGTCAGAATGGCTAAAATTAACAAGTCAGGAAACGACAGATGTTGGCAGGGACGCAGAGAAAGGGGAACCCTTCTACACTGTTGGTGGGAATGCAAGCTGGTGCAGCCACTCTAGAAAACAGTATGGAGGTTCCTCAAAAAGTTGAAAATAGAGATACCCTACGACCCAGCAATTGCTCTTCTAGGTATTTACCCCAGAGATACAAAAGTAATGATCCGAAGGGGTACGTGCACCCCAATGTTTATAGCAGCAATGTCCACAATAGCCAAACTATGGAAAGAGCCAAGATGTCCATCAACAGATGAATGGATAAAGAAGATGTGGTATATATATAAAATGAAATATTATGCAGCAATCAAAAAAAAACAACAACAAAACGAAATCTTGCCATTTGCAATGATGTGGATGGAACTAGAGGGTATTATACTAAGTGAAATAAATCAATCAGAGAAAGACAAGTATCATATGATCTCATTGATATAAGGAATCCTTTTTTTTTTTAAGATTTTATTTATTTATTTGACAGAGACAGAGATAGTGAGAGCAGGAACACAAGCAGGGGGAGTGGGAGAGGGAGAAGAAGGCTTACCGCTGAGCAGGGAGCCCAACATGGGGCTCAATCCCAGGACCCTGGGATCATGACCTGAGCCGAAGGCAGGATATGAAGAATGCTTAATCTCAGGAAACAAACTGAGGGTTGCTGGAGTGGTGGGGGGTGGAAGGGATGGGGTGGCTGGGTGATAGACATTGGGGAGGGTGTGTGCTATGTTGAGCACTGTGAATTGTTAAGACTGATGACTCACACACCTGTACCTCTGAAACAAATAAAACATTGTATGTTAAAAAAAGAAGAAGAAAAAGATAGTGAAGGGAAAAATGAAGTGGGGGAAATCGGAGGGGGAGACGAACCGTGAGAGACTATGGACTCTGAGAAACTGAGGGTTTTAGAGGGGAGGAAGGTGGGTGAATGGGTTAGCTCAGTGATAGGTATTAAGGAGGGCACATATTGAATGGAGCACTGGGTGTTATATGCAAACAATGAATCATGAAACACTACATCAAAAACTAATGATGTAATGAATGGTGACTAACATAACATAGTAAAATAAAATTAAAAAAAAAAAAAAAAAGATGTCCCAGACTCTCCCATTATTTCATGTTTCTCAATCATCACCATCCTTCCCAGTGGGAACAGATTTATCATTTACCAGTTTCAAGGGTGCAGGTTGGTTGAACAGGATTAAAGTCAAAGATAGCAGTGAAATCGAGGAAGGGCAATCCTTCAGTAGATCTTTTAAAGTACTGAAATAAATGTACAATAGAGATCTGAAATATAAATCACTTATATTCTGATGTTGATAATAACAAGTCAATAATTCAATTTTTGCTGAAGATGCTTACTGAACAGAACTTTTCTAGACCTGGAGAGCCCTATGCTACATCAAATTTTTGCAAAAGCTTTCTTCTATATATTTATAGCTTTTAAAAGGGAAAGAAAACAATAAATAAATCAAAACGTCTATTTCAAGAATTCACAGTCTAGATCAATAGCTTTCTGACAAGTGGAATATGAATGTAATAATGTTGAAATTGATACTAGTAACTTCTGCATTGTAATCACCACCTATAAATGGAATTTTTATGAAATGGATAAAGCATGGCAATTATTTCTTTGAAAGAAAAACTGAAGTTGACTATCAAAAATATTGCTGTTTGTCCAAAAAAATAAAATAGTTCTTCAAAAAGTTCTCAGATTATCAATGACTGAAGAGATTATTTGAAAATAGAGTCAGATAAAAATATTGGGGTAGCTCATAATGATCTCACAAATCTTAGGAATAATATTGCTTTAAACAAGACTTTTCCACCCAAAGCAGGGGAGAAAAAACTTACAAATCATATGTCTGATAAGGGATTTTTATCCATAATGTATAAATAACCTACAACTCAATAATAAAAAGACAAATATTCACATTAAAAAGTAGGTAAATGATTTGAATAGACATTTCTTCAAAGAATATATATAATGGCAAAGAAAGACATGAAAAGATGTTCAATATAATTAGACATCAGGAAATTGCAAATTAAAACCACAATAAAACACCAACACTAGATCCATTAGGATAGCTATTAAAAAAAAAAAAAAAAGACAGGCAATAACAAGAGTTGTTGAACCTACACAGAAATTGGAACCCTTATACTTTGCTGGAATATAAAATGCTACAATCACTTTGGAAAACATGTAAATTCTTAAATATGGAGTTGCCATATAACCCAGCAATTTCATTCTTTACTATAGCAGAAGAGAACTGAAAAGATATGTCCATGCCAAAAATTATGCATGAATTTTCATAGCAGCATTACTCATAATAGCCAAATGTGGCAACAGCTCATATGTCCATCAACTGATGAAAGGATGAAAATATGTGATACAGCCATACAGTGGAATATTATGTGAAAATACAAAGGAATTAAGAACTGACTTATGGTATGACATGGAAAATTCCTGAAAACACTGAATTAAGGCAGGCTGGGAAGATCACAGAGTAGGAGGACCCTAAGCTTGCCTGCTTGCCTCCTCCTATGAATACAACTAGAGAACACTCACATCAGCTTACATAGCTCAGAAAAAAAAGACCTGAAAACTGGCAGAATGAACCCCACAACCAAGGTAGAGAAGAGGCCACATCAAAAGGCAGAAATATAATTTGAGATCTAAAGGGACCATGGCTATTCCTGGACAGTAGGAAGCAGGGAGTATAGTGAAGGACAAGAAATAGATGATCACATCAGGGACCCTGCATGGGGAAGATGAACCCCCATAACATTTGGCTTTAAAAGAAAGAGGGGCTGAATTTCATGAGTTCTTATACCTAACGGGATTCTTAAAATCAGCCTATTCCTCTTTGAGAGAACGCTGAGGGTGTTAGGAAGCTGAGTCCCCACCCTTAAAGAGGCAGCAGAACAAGCAACCTGAGCAGATACAGCATAGAATCAGCAGTTTGAAAAACACTAGGGACAAACAGGAAGGACAGTGATCACAGAACATGGCCTGGAGAGACAGGGATTATGGGAGGCCTCTCCAGGAACCAAGGAGCTAGCAGGTGCCATTTCCCTCCCCTGCCCACAATCATAAACAACAGCCAGCCACCTGCAGGAACCACACAGTGCCAACACTCATTACCTAACTCACTTGCGCCAACACCCCCAACTCAACACTTCTGTGAATTCACCCTTTCCAGTCATGCGCACCTCAGTCCCAGCACTATGGGCCTCTTTCTCCAGAATACTTGTGCAAACCTTGCCAGCACCATGTCTCTTGACCCATGCCTTTTGCAGTGACTTGGTCTTGGCAGTGGCAATGGCTGCAGCAGACTCTGCAGAAGTCTAAGGTATATCTTGTTAAAAGTGCAGGACCCACCCACATGCCCTTCACATGTTGGCTTAGGCTGGCTGGTCCCTACAGCAGGGGCTCCAGGTCTCAATTAGCAAGCAGACTAGTGTGTACTCTTAAAATGCACCCCACAACTGGCGGGGAGCAAACATGCCCACAACAGGCACAGAGAGCCTCTGCAGACAACTGAAATGAACTAAACTAAAGGGAAAAGAGGCAATACAACAAGGCATACACAACACACACAGGAGACATTCCCTGAAGTGCCAAGTCCTGGGGAACAGGGAACACAGCACTGCAGGGCATTTCAGGACATCTTCTTCATAAGGTCATTACCTTCAAAAGCAGGAGATGTAGCTGACTTTCCTAATACAGAGAAACAGACACAGAGAGTTAGAAAAAATAAGGAGACAGAAAAATATATCCCAAATGAAAGAACAGGACCAAACCACAGCAGGAGACCTAAGTGAAACGGATATAAGTAATATGTCTGATAGAGAATTTAAAGTAATGATCATAAAGACACTCACTGGACATGAGAAAAGAGTGGAGGATGTTAGTGAAACCCTTACCAAAGAGATAAAAAAGAATCAACTAGAGATGAAGAATACAATAAATGAAATAAAAAATACAGTTGATGAAATAAATAGCAGGCTTGATGAAGCAGAGAAACAAATTAATAACTTGGAAGACAGAGTAATAGAAAGGAACCAAGCCACCCCATCCCTCCCACCCCACCCCCCACTCCAGCAACCCTCAGTTTGTTTCCTGCAATTAAGAAGCCAAGCAAATGAGAGGGGGAAAAATTACACAAATTGAGAATAGTCTTGGGGAACTAAGTGACCCATCAAGCATAGTAACATTCACATTATAGGGGTCCCAGAAGAAGAGAGAGAATAGGGGGCAGAAAATTTATTTGAAGAAAAATAGCTGAATACTTCCCTAATCTGGGGAAGGAAATAATATCTGGATAAAAGAGGTACACAGATCCCCAAAATATCAACCCAATGAGGTCCACACTAAGATACATAGTAACTAAAATGGCAAAAAGTAGTGATAAAAAAAAAATCTTAAAAGCATAAAGAGAAAAAGAGGACAGTTCCATACAAGGGAAACATCATAAGGCTATCAGTGGATTTTTCAGCAGAAACTTTGCAGGCCAAAACGGAGTGGCATGATATATTCCAAGTGCTAAAAGGGAAAAATATGAAGCCAAAAACATTCTAGCCAACAAAGCTATCATTCAGAATAGAAGGAGAAATAAAGAGTTTCCTAAACAAACAAAAAGTAAAGGAGTTCATGACCACTTCACCAGCCCTACAAGAAATATTCAAGAGGACTCTTTGAATGGAAAGGAAAGACCATAAATGAGAGTATTAAAAATAAGTATATCTGTAAAAATCAGTCAAGGGATTCACAAAATAAAAGGATGTAAAATATGATACCATATACCTAAAATATCTGGGGAGGGAATAAAGAATGGGTTCAAACTGAAGCAATCATCAACTTAATATAGAGTGCTGTATGCAGAAGATGTTAACATACGAACCAAATGGTACCCAGAAATCAAAGTCAGTAATAGATAAGCGAAGAATAAAGAGAAAAAAATTCAAGTATATCATGAAAGAATACCAGCAAACCATGAAATAGAACAAAAGAAGAAAGGATCAGAGAAAAACTACAGAAACAACCACAAAACAAGTAACAAAATGGCAATAAATACATATCTATCAATCATTACTTTGAATGTAAATGGACTAAATACTCCTTTTTAACAGAGTTGACAAAAAAACAAAAACAAACAAAAAAAACCAAGACCCATTATGTGTTGCCTACAAGAGACTCATTTCAGACCTAAAGACAGGTGTAGATTGAAAGTAAAGGGATGGATGGGGTGCCTGGGTGGCTCAGTTGATTAAGTGACTGCCTTGGGCTCAGGTCATGATCCTGGAGTCCTGGGATCAAGTCCCACATCGGGCTCCCTGCTCAGCAGGGAGTCTGCTTCTCCCTCTGACCCTCCTCCCTCTCATGCTCTCTGTCTCTCATTCTCTCTCTCTCAAATAAATAAATAAAATCTTAAAAAAAAAAATAGTAAAGGGATGGGGAAACATTGATCATGCAAATGGTTATCAAAATAAAGCTGGGGTAGCAATACTTATATTGGAAAAAATAGATTTAAAACAAAATAGACTTTAAAATAGATGCTAAATCACCAGAATACACATTATATTCAAGTGTACATGGAACATTCTGTAGAACACATCACATATTAGGCCACAAGACAAGTCTTAACAAATCCAAAATGATCAAAGTCATACTATGCAACTTTTCTGACCACAATGCTATGAAACTAGAAATCGACCAGAAGAAAAATCTGAAAAGAACACTAATACAAGGAGGTTAAAGAACATGCTATTAAACAATGAATGGGTCAACCAAGAAATCAAAGAAGAAATGAAAAATTATATGAAAACAATTGAAAATGAAAACACAGCAGTCCAAAATCTCTAGGATGCAACAAAAGCAGTTCTAAGAGGAAGTTTATACCAATGGAGGCCTACCTCAGAAGCAAGAAAAATACCAAATAAACAACCTAAACTTACACCTAAGGGCACAAGAAAATAACAATCAAAACCCCAAACCAGCAGAAGGAAGGGAAATAAAGACTAAAGCAGAAATAAATACATAGAAACTAAGAGAATAATAGATCACTAAAACCAGGAAATTGGTTCTTTGAAAAACATCAACAAAATTGATAATCCTCTTGCTAGACTAATCAACAAAAAAGAGAAAGGACTCAAATGAACAAAATTGCAAATGAGAGAGGAGAAATAACAACAAACATCACAGAAATACAATTTTAGGAGAATATTATGAAAAATAATGAAATATTATGAGAAACTGAACAACCTAGAAAAAATGAATAAATTCTTGAAATATAAACTACCAAAACTGAAGCAGAAGAAACAGAAAATTTGAACAGAGCAATTACTAGCAAGTTCATTAAATCAGTAATCAAAAACGGCCAACAAACAAAAGATTAGGACCCGACAGCTTCACAGAGGAATTCTACCAAACATTTAAAGATGAGTTAATATCTGTGCTTCTCAAACTACTCCAAAAAATAGAAGAGGAAGGAAAGCTTCCAAATTCATTCTATGAGTCCAACATTACCCTTATACCAAAACCAGATAAAGACACTACCAAAAAAGAGAACTACAGGCCAATATCTCTGATGAATCTAGATGCAAAAATCTCGACAAAATACTAGCAAATTGAATCCAATAATATTTTTAAAAAATCATTCAGGATGATCAAGTGGAATTTATTCCCACATTGCAAGGGTGATTTAATATTTGTAAATCAGTCAACATGATACATCACATTAATAAGAGACAGGATAAAAATCATATGGTCATTTTCAATACATGCAGAAAAAGCATTTGACAAAGTACAACATCCATTCATAAAAAACCCCTCAACAAAGTGGATTTAGAGGGAACATACCTAGCATTATAAAGGTCTTATGTGAAAAACCCACAATTAACATCATACTCAATAGGGAAAAACTGAAAGCTTTTCCCTTAAGGTCAGAAAAAGACAAGGATGTCCACTGTCACCACTTTTATTTAACATAGTACTGGATATCCTATCCACAAGGATCAGACAAGGAAAATAAATAAAGGCACCAAAATTGGTGAAGAAGAAGTAAAACTATCACTAGTCTCAGATGACTTGATACTTTATGTAGAAAATTCTGAATATTCCAACAAAAAACTACTAGAACTGATAAATGAATCCAGTGAAGTCTCAGGATACAAAATCAATATACATAAATCTGTTGCATTTCTGTATGCTAATAATAAAGCTGCAGAAAGAGAAATTAAGAAAACAATCCCATTTAAAATTACAACAAATATAATAAAGTACTTAGGAATAAACTTAACCAAGAAGTAAAAGAACTATACTCTAAAAACTATAATACACTGATAAAATAAATTAAAGAAGACAAAGAAATGGAAAGACATTCCATGCTCATGGATAGGAAGAACAAATACTGTTAAAATGTCCATACTATCCAAAGTAATCTACAGATTTATTGCAATCCTTATCAAAATACAAATACTATTTTTCACAGAACTAGAACAAATAAATTTAAAATTTGTATGGAACCTCAAAAGACCCTGAATAGCAAAAACAATCTTGAAAAAAAAAAAAAGCAAAGCTGGAGGCATCACAATTCCAGACTTCAAGTTATATTACAAAACTGTAAAAATCAAAGTAGTATGGTACTGGCACAAAAATAGATACATAGATCAATAGAACAGAATAGAAAATCCAGAAATATACCCACAATTATGTGGTCAATTAATCTTCAACAAAGCAGGAAGGAATATCCAATGGGAAAAAACAGGCTCTTTAACAAATGGTGATGGGAAAACAGGACAGCTACATGCAAAAGAAAGAAAAAAAGAAAAAGAAAGAAAGAAAGAAAGAAAGAAACAAGGAAAGAAAGAAACTGGACCACTTTCTTACACCATACACAAAAATAAATTGACCTAAAAGTGAGACCTGAAACCATAAAAACCTGGAAAAAAGAACAGGCAATAATTGCTCTGACCATAGCCACATTTCTCTAGGTATGTCTCCTGAGGCAAGGGGAATAGAAGCAAAAATAAACTATTGGGACTACATCAAAATAAAAAGTTTCTGCACACGGAAAGAAATAATCAACAAAGCTGAAAGGTAATCTACTGAATGGGAGAAGATATTTACAAATGACATACCTGATAAAGGATAAGTATCCAAAATACAATAAAAACAGTTAAAAATAGAACTGTCCTATGATCCAGTAATCGCACTACCGGGTATCTACCAAAAAAAGAAAAAGAAAATACAAGAACACTAATTCAAAGAGATACATGTACCCCTATGTTTATAGAATCATTATTTACAGTAGACAAATTATGGAAGCATCCCAAGTGTCCATCAATAGATGAATGGATAAAGAAGAGATCACACACACACACACACACACACACACACACTCTGATGTATTATTCAGCCATAAAAAAAAGAATGAAATTGCCATTTGCAACAACATGGATGGCGCTGGAAATTATAATGCTAAGTGAAATAAGTCAGTCAGAGAAAAATACCATATGATTTCACTCATATGTGGAATATAAGAAACAAAACAAATGAACAAAGGAAAAAAAGAGAGAGAGAGAAACCAAGAAACAGACTCTTAATTATAGAGATCAAACTGATGATTACCAGAGGGGAGGTAGGTTGTGGAATGTTGAAATACGTGATGGGGATTAAGGAATGCACTGATGATGTGATGAGCACAGGGTGATGTGTGGAAGTGTTGAATCACTACATTTTACACCTGAGACTAATATAACACTGTATGTTAACTATACTGGAATTAAAATAAAAACAATGAAAAAAAAAAGCTAAGTGTAAGCAAGCAGTTAGAACTGCATGCAAAGTGCAAGTAGCCAGTTACATACATACTGTATGATTACATTTATTTAAAATACCCATAATAGGCAAATCTCTAGAGACAGAAAATAGATTAATGGTAGCCTTGGGCTAGGGAAGGAGAGAGAGGGGTAACAGTTAATTAAGCATAGGGTTTCTTTTCACAATAATGGAAAGGTTCTAAAGTTACTGAATTGTATGTTTAAATAGGTGAATTTTTTGAAATGTAAATTATATCACAATAAAACTTTTAATGGAAAAAATTAAAAGCTTTTATAGCTTTCAGAAAAATTTGCACATAAATTTATTTCTCATTTGATGATAAAACTGCCTTCATTTTTATCATACCTTAAGAAAGATAATTAAATTTTGTTTATTATAGTATAATACTTTTAAAAATTGTTATCAGGTGACATGGTTTAACTTTATTAAGTCAATGTAATAGAAAATAAATATTTGGCTAAAGTGATTTTAAATAATGTGGCTCTTCTTTCTGATTTGTATCTGAAATGTGCTATGCATTTTCACTGACTTTTAGATTTTGAAATCTGAATATTTTTATCACATTTTGAGTATGCTAATGCTTTCAATTTGTTCCAAAATTATAATTACTATTTACATACTAGTTGAATTTTGTAAAAATTAATTTAAAATTATATTTAAAACACTAAATTTATGATAAAATAGATAATATTCTGACATAAGGTATGTTCTTTTGAAAGACATAAATTAAGAAATGTCATCATTTTCCCCCAAGTAACTTTATCCTGTGCTCCTTACTGTGGCTTTTCAGACATTAGATTGTAACACTATTCTTCTTATGGATAATGAACTGATTTTCTATCATTGAACTACTCCTTCCAAGTTCTAACTAGTTCTTTGATATGTGATTCTATACTATGCAACAAATTGCATGTTCTCTCAAACAGTTTTCTTCTCTTAATTTTTCTAAAGCAATATCAATGAGTACTACAATCACTACATTATCTCTAAGGAAGAGTATTTGGGTAAGTAGAAGTATAATATGCAATAGCTTTGAAAATGTGAATACCAAAATTAGCTACTGCAGCATCACCTGGCTTTGGTAGCTATATGGAGTATAGGAGTATAGTATCATGTGAACTCTATGCTATTTTGTGCCTGTCTGATCACTGATGAGAAATTATATTTGGTTCAGATAGCAATATTTTAATAAGACTTTTGCTTTTAAATCACATCATGCTAAAAGTTACTAATTTCTCCTTTCCCATTATCACATAAATATCTCTGGAGGCATGAGGCAAAATACAAAGGGTTTTTGTCAAAGTACTTCCAAGAAGTACTGAATATATTTGGCTTTTCTTCAATACGTTTACTCAAATGTTCAACATCTTCTTCCACCAGAAAATGGATTTAACTCACTAGCCAACCCAGTACCTCAATCCATCCGGACAGGGTTGCTTCCCTCCCTTATGGTTTAGGTGGAAACAATGCAAAGTATAAAAGTGAATGGTTGAGAAGCACTAATGTCTGTTAGGGTAAATCAGGGGAAAAATAATACAGGGTGTAAGGTAAAAATAAACACTGAAATACAAAGAGAAAGAAGTATCACTATGAACTTAAAAAAAATAGAATATTTTCTAGAGATGCTGAGGAAAATTTCAAATAATTTCAGCTTCCTGTTCACAATACAAAATAAAAATACATGGCTTTTATGAAATCATGCCAGGAAATTACAAAGAAAAAAAATGTGATGACAGAGTCATGAAACCAGCAGTTAGAAATAGGGTAATCACATCCAAAGCAAGCCAGTAGTCATACTATACATTCAAATAAGTTTCAAAAAGAGTAAAATTTACATGTAAAAATGAAACTTTATTTTTTTAAAGATTTTATTTATTTATTTGACAGACAGAGACACAGCGAGAGAGGGAACACAAGCAGGGGGAGTGGGAGAGGGAAAAGCAGGCTTTCCACGGAGCAGGGAGCCTGATGTGGGGCTCATCCCAGAGCCCTGGGATCATGACCTGAGCCGAAGGCAGACGCTTAACGACTGAGCCACCCAGGTGCCCATAAAAAAGAAACTTTAATATAGATTACTTTAAATGTGAACTTGAGATAAGGAAAACATTTCTAGGTATAATTCTATGGAAGAAAGATTGATATTTTCAAATAGATAAAAATGTAAACTTTTCCATCAATTGAAATGACATAATAATCTGAAAAATAAACTATGAAAATACTTGAAATATTTATGGCAATAAAGATTGAATATTCTTAATTTATCAAATCATCTTATAAATGAAAGTTCCTGCATGCACAGGTTATTTGCATAAATTTGAGAGCGGGTAGGATTTTAAGGCACTATAAAATTGAGACCTAAAAACACTACTCCTTAGAGCCCAAATCCAGTTTTTACTTCTGGGTTACATGGTGTTTCTTTCGTATTTTATCTTCTACTTTACTTGACCACAAAATAAATCAAGTTTTGACAATACTGCTTTTGTGTATTTACTGTCAGTATATATCTGTTCTTTCATTAGAATAATCCTGGGCTTTTTTCAACTAAGTGCAATTCATCCTTCTGTGAGAGCTTTTCTTCAATCTGCATATGGAATAATACAAGGGGGCAGTCAGAATTAATAGATACTAACCTATCTTCACAATTTGTTATATATATTTAAATTTTATTATTCAGGGTCAAAATATATTACCATTTTTTATTCTATTTTCACTTACTTTTTCAGTTTTGTTTTCCTTTTCTGTCACTTTTCTTTATTCCTATACAACAATATTTTTCAACACCGAAGCAGGATATTTAAATATAGCACTTTTGTGATGCGATCTGACACCACTTTTTGAAGGGTGGCAGATTAATTTGGCTTTTTTTTCAATTTAGCCACATTAATTATATATATATATATATTCACATTGTTTATTATTATTACTATTATTGTTTTACTTAAAATACTAACAGTGGTTTCTGTTCTTCATACACCCTTGATTAAACAAATTATAAAGATCGCTTTTTGAGAATATTAGATAGCTTTGTGTGTAAGGAAAGTTTGTATGCATAAAAGACTAGAGTTACTTCGGTTTTATTTATCACTTCACTGAAACCATACGTTTCAAAGGTCTACTATTCTTTAATTCTTATTGTCCTATTGTAAATACGTAAGTTTTACATAAAATGAAATGCTCGCTACTGGATAAATTTTTGTTTGATCATCTCAAATTTAACAGAATACCCATAAACAATCAGCTATTTGGCTGCATTTACATGTTTAATGTTTTTAATCTTATTATTGAAGTTATTGGCTTCAAGATTTTCACAAGGCCTTTTTTTAAAATTTCAGCTATACAATATAATGATTCAACAATTCCATACATTACTCAGTGCTCATCATCGTAAGTATGCTCTTAATTCCCTTTATCTATTCCATCCCACTTCCCCTCTAGAAATTACAAGTTTCTCCTCTGTATTTAAGACTCTGTTTTTCACGAATTTTGTTTCTGCCACTTTAAAATTGTTTTGTCTCAGGGGCGCCTGGGTGGCTCAGCCATTAAGCATTTGCCTTCTGCTCTGGTCCTGATCCCAGGGTCCTAGGATGGAGCCCCATGTCTGGCTCCCTGCTCGGTGGGAAGCCTGTTCTCCCTCTCCCACTCCCCCTGCTTGTGTTCCCTCTCTCGCTGTGTCTCTCTCTGTCAAATAAATAAAAAAATCTTTAAAAATAAAAAGCTTTTGCACAGGAAAGAAAACAGTCAACAAAACCAAAAGACAACCAACAGAATGGGAGAAGATACTTGCAAATGACGTATCAGATAAAGGACTAGTATCCAAAATCTATAAAGAACTTATCAAAATCAATACCCAAAGAACAAATAACCCAATCAAGAAATGGGCAGAAGACATGAACAGACATTTTTCCAAAGAAGACATCCAAATGGCCAACAGGCATGAAAAAGTGCTCAACATCGCTCGGCAACAGGGAAATCCAAATCCAAACCTCAATGAGATACCACCTCACACCAGTCAGAATGGCTAAAATTAACAAGTCAGGAAACGACAGATGTTGGCGGGGACGCAGAGAAAGGGGAACCCTTCTACACTGTTGGTGGGAATGCAACCTGGTGCAGCCACTCTGGAAAACAGTATGGAGGTTCCTCAAAAAGTTGAAAATAGAGATACCCTATGACCCAGCAATTGCCCTTCTAGGTATTTACCCCAGAGATACAAATGTAGTGATCCGACGGGATACGTGCACCCCAATGTTTATAGCAGCAATGTCCACAAGAGCCAAACTATGGAAAGAACCAAGATGTCCATCGACAGATGAATGGATAAAGAAGATGTGGTATATATATATATATATATATATATATATATATATATATATATAATGGAATATTATGCAGCCATCAAAGGAATGAAATCTTGCCATTTGCAATGACGTGGGTGGAACTGGAGGTATTATGCTGAGCGAAATAAGTCAATCAGAGAAAGACAAGTATCATATGATCTTACTGATATGAGGCATTCTTAATCTCAGGAAACAAACTGAGGGTTGCTGGAGTGGTGGGGGTGGGGTGGGAAGGTTGGGGTGGCTGGGTGATAGACATTGGGGAGGGTATGTGCTATGGTGAGCGCTGTGAATTGTGTGAGACTGATGAATCAAAGACCTGTACCTCTGAAACAAATAATACATTATATGTTTAAAAAAAAAAAAGAAGAAGAAGATAGCAGGAAGAGAAGAATGAAGGGGGGGAAATCGGAGGGGGAGATGAACCATGAAGAGACCATGGACTCTGAGAAACAAACTGAGGGTTCTAGAGGGGAGGGGAGTGGGGGGATGGGTTAGCCTGGTGATGGGTATTAAAGAGGCACGTACTGAATGGAGCCCTGGGTATTATACGCAAACAATGAATCATGGAATGCTACATCAAAAACTAATGATGTAATGTATGGTGATTAACATAACATAATAAAAAAAAAGTGTACCTGATAATGACTTTTACCAAATTACTGTATATCCTGTCTTTTCTATCTGTGCAGTTGCATATTTGCATATATAGAGCAATATGTAGAATATATATGGATATATAGAGCAATATGTATGGTTTTTAAACAATTTACACAAATGCTATCACCATTTGCATTACACACACACACACACACACAATGAACCTAAGCAGTTAAGTGGAAATTTCAGAATGAGAGTTAGTTTTAAACCAGCTAATATGTGAAATCTGAATCCTTCCTAAACATTTATTTTTATTTATTTATTTTTTATTTTTAAAGATTTTATATATTAGAGAGAGAGAGCAAGAAAGAACAAGCAAGGGGAGGGGACGAGGTGGAGAGAGAAGCAGTCTCCCCGCTGAACATGGAACCCATCATGGGGCCAGGACCCTGGGATCATGACCCGAGCCAAAGGCAGACACTTATCCAACTGAGCCACCCAGGCACCCCCTCTAAAAATTTATTTATATCACATATATTTAGAAAACAGATAATATTTTGGTTCAGAGAAATAATCAAATAATTAATAATTTAACATTAAGTCAATTAAATAAGTATTTTATTTTTTAATATGTCATGTTACGTATCATTGTATGTTGTCAGATAACCTTTTATTAATGGGCTATTAGAATGGCCATTGTTTGCCCACGGGATGTTTAAATATAGTGTTCTTGATTCTTATTTTCCTTCAAAATATACTACTACTCATGGTAATTATGTTCCTGCCTCTTCTATATACACACCTATCTCCCCTTAAGACTTATGCTATAATTTATAGGATTTAACTTTATTTTATTTACTATTATGAGACCCAGCAGGGATTCTCTGGAATATTTTTATAGATTAATAAAAGCATTCTTCATCAAGCCACCATCTGCTAGCTTGTCAATTTCATATTACCTATGCACAATGAAGTACTACCGGGCTTATAAAACTTCTCAACAGTAGCATCAATTTTGGCACAGAATAATTTTTTTTTTCCTTTTTCTCACTGTCTACCACAGTTAGTAACAGTATCCCTCCCAGGGACTTAAAAGAAACACACTCATGCATAAGCACTGACACCACACCAACAAAACTTCTTCTTTTATGTGGTCTAAAACTGTTGAAATTTCTTAACAGTTATTTATATAGATTTCTAATATAGGTTAATTCTATCTGGTCTCTTAAGTTTCATTAAACAAATTTAGCTGCCTCTCCACTAACCTGAAAGTCCACATTATACAAATTTTTTGGTTTAACATGACAAATATTTCTGTTAACAAATGTTTTGACTACCAAAACAGTTTTAAATATGTAAGAATATCAACAAATGAGTTTAACATAGTTTATCAGGGTTCTTTTGTATAAATCAGGTTTATAGAATAATCATTAGCAAATTACAAAATAAATTTGTTGAAAACAAAACTTTGTGTAGTTATATTTTGGAGAATATTTGTTGTTGTTGATTTAACATTGGCAGTATTTCTGCTTCATGTTTTTCTTTTCATGTCTTGTTCCAAGAAATGTCTAGGTTTTTAATTTTTTCCTTTTAGCATAATGACATCTCCTAAGTAAAATATTTTTTGGAAAAAAATGTTAACTCTCTATGTCAAGGCAGAAGTGCAAACATTATCCAATTAGAGAAAAAAAAGAAAGCAAATCAGGCAGAAAATATGTGTAGGTGATGCTGCTTTTATAAACTGAATTATATTTACCCACTAACATTTTAGCCAATTCATGAAATTCATAACTGTGTTTTTTAGGATTTTTTAAAAGTAACTTTAGCTTTAAATTTTAAAACACTGATACACATAGATTTTCCTCATTTAAGATTTACATAAAATTTAAAATCATATTAAAACTTTAAATTGCCTTATGTATCTTTTTTTCTAACGTATCTTTGGAGGCATTCTGGCAGAATATGTTTAGATCATAACTACTGTTTTTATAGAAATAAAATCTTTAAACAAAATATTTATTAAATGTATTAAAAAGTATATTATCTCCATGATTTGGATGATGAAAAGTAAGTAATGCTTAAAACCTGAAAATCTTTATTTACCAAAAGATGTTTATAATTAAAACACAAAGCAATAAATAGCCATAGCCAAATGTACAGTGTTACTACATGAGATTCAAAAAAGGAATGAAGTTTATGAAATAATTTGGTGATGCCTTTGAGAATAAAACGATACTATTATTGTTTCTTTAAAATTCATCTTTTGAATTAATGGTGATGATCAAACATAATCTATTAATTTTTTAAAAAATAATTAAATTCAATTTAGTTAACATCTAGTGTAGTATTAGTTTCAGGGGTAGAATTTAGTGATTCATCAGTTGCATATAACACTCAGTACTCATTGTATCAAGTGCCTTCCTTAATGCCCATCACCCAGTTACCCCCCCCATCCTTCTCTCCAGCAACCCTCAGTTTGTTTCCAGTCTTCTGGGGTGCCTGGGTGGCTCAGTCGGTTAAGAGTCTGTGGTTAAACAAACTGAGGGTTCTAGAGGGGAGGGGGGGTGGGGGGATGGGTTAGCCTGGTGATGGGTATTAAAGAGGGCACGTATTGAATGGAGCACTGGGTGTTATATGCAAACAATGAATCATGGAACACTACATCAAAAACTAATGGTGTAATGTATGGTGATTAACATAACATAATACAAATAAATTAAAAAAAAAGAGTCTGTGGTTAAGCATCTGTCTTAGGCTCAGGTCATGATCCCAGAACCCTGGGATCAAGTCCCACCTCAGGCTTCCTGCTCAGCAGGGAATCTGCTTCTCCCTCTGCCCTTCCCCCTGCTCATGTTCTCTCTCTCTACCTCTCTCTCTCTCTCAAATAAATAGATAAAATCTTTTTTAAAAAGTCTTTTTTTCTTTTTTTTTTTTAAAGATTTTATTTATTTATTTGACAGAGAGAGGCACAGCAAGAGAGGGAACACAAGCAGGGGCAGTGGGAGAGGGAGAAGCAGGCTTCCCGCCAAGCAGGGAGCCCGATGTGGGGCTCAATCCCAGGACCCTGAGATCATGACCTGAGCTGAAGGCAGACGCTTAACAACTGAGCCACCCAGGCGCCCCTAAAAAGTCTTTTTTTAATGTAAAGAAAATAATTTGGAATAACATCTAAACTACTGCATTTTTTATTGCAACAGATGATATTCTTTATAAAGACCGTCTTTTCAAACAATTCCCACGTATATATAAATATCATATATCCATGATATATCCATGATTAATCCATGATATAATCCATGATTAATCTTCGTTTACTACATATGCTTGTAAGATACTGCATGTGTGAGTATGCATTCTAAGAAAGTGCTGTTGTGTTTTGTGACAATAACATTGTCACATTTATGTTCACTGCAAATGGGAGCCAGAGAGAAGGTCACCTAGGATAAGAGGTAAGGCACACCAAGGAGACCAACTTTCAAACTGCCAACAAATTCCAAAAAAGTAGAGGGTGTAAAAAATAAGCCCTGCTCATCTGGAGGTCATATTTAATATTAAACTGAGGGACGTTGATTTAAAAATGGATAATAAGCTGAGTATAAAGATGAGGTCAAGGGGGTTTCTCTTTTCCCATTTCCCATTGAGGGACAGTGTGCATTATAGTTATAATAAGTACTATGGAATCATGCGTTTAGGATTAAAACTAACTTGGCTTTAATTCACATCTTTCTAATTATGAACTGTGTGATAATACTGCTCTGAATAGCACACTTTTTGTGTGCTGCAAATCAATGTATGTGAAACCACCTGGTGGAGAAGGCATTAAGTCCACTGCTTCAGCAACAGTTTCCTAAATTAATACTTTATAAAGGATAGTAAACATGCATTGGAATTTGTATCACAAAATGGTTCACCAGAATTTGATACTTTATCTAGTCATTTTATTGGGAAATATATCTGAAGTATTATTTAAATGAAGCTCTAATATCTCTCTTTAGAGTAAGGTTGAATAGATTAAGTCTGTACATCCTTGGTTATAAGCATAAGATATCTCATTTAATTTACCTAATGTATAAGCTAAATGTTGATCTGATTTTTCCAATGAGGAAACTGATACCAGAGATGAAACAACACACCTAACTTCACACAGACAGTAAGTGGTGAGACCAAATTTGAAGAGAACTGAAACACACATCTTTGACTTCAGCTATAAGTTCACACATGTGAAACTGAGAAAATGTGCCCAGTTATTGTGGAAGTACAAAATACCATGAGGATTTTTCCATATCAGCCTGCCAGAAAATTCGACTTCCTTTTGCCCCATCAAACCAGTCCTTCAAATTTTGCTTTTATTTGCCAATTACAGTTATCCATTCTTATATTGCTTCTACCTCAGTGATGGCCACATAAGAGTCTTCGGGCCAAAGAAAATGATGTCAGCTACTAATGTCCCCCCAAGCCAGAATAGATGGCATGCAATCTGGTCTGATTTCTTGTCTTTACTTTTACTAGAGGCTTTGTTGCCTTCATCATATACTTTGTCAGCCTGTCCCTGATAATAACATTTAGCTAATTCTTTTTTCGTGTTTAATTATCAATATACAACATGCCTTTGCCTTATGTGTATTACACACAAGTCAAACTGGTCTGATGAGCATAAAATGAAAAATAAAATATACTGCTCACTATATCCCATTCCATTTCTCAGAAATAATTATTTTGTTCATGGTGATTATAACCACTCTCTCCATGGGTATTGCCTATCTCTCCTTCTTGCTAAAAATTTAAAAATTAGGCAGAAATTGTATGAAGTACTCTGAAGACAACTGTTATCTGTTTCAAATAGCCGTCTTCAATGACAGCCCTGCCTCTAATGTCAAAATCCTCTACATAACACCTAGCCTCAAAAGAACCAAAATATTTTCCTCCCACACTGTCTCTCTCCCAACATGCTGGTGATAGAAGGGAATTTGGCTTGATATATAGTTTTGAGGAACGGTGTTGGAGAAATGAAGAAAGAGACCAATACCAATAGCTCAGAAAATAGTATTAAGATATACAAGGAAAAAAGGAACTAGGAAGACAAAATATTAGAGGACAAGATAAGATTAATGGTTAGACAAATGAACAGAATGCAAGCTCTATTTTAAAGTTATAAGCATACCTCATTTTATTATGTTTTGCTTTATTATTCTTTCCAGATATTGCATTTTTTTTTAAAGTGAAGGTTTGAGAAAACCCTGCATCAAGCCACTTTTCCAATAGCATTTGCTCACCTCATGTATCTATGTCACATTTTCATAATTTTCTCACAATATTTCAAACTTTTTCATTATTATTATAATATTTGTTATGGTCATCTGTGATCAGTGGTTACAACTCACTGAAAGTTCAGATGATGGTTAGCATTTTTATAAGTATTTGTTTTAAAGATTTATTTATTCATTTTAGAGAGAGAAAGAATGAGTGAGCATGGGGGGAGGGCAAAGGGAGAGGGAGACAGAATCTAGGCAGACTATGTACTGAGTGCGGAGACCTATGCAGGGCTCAATCTCACCCCTGAGATCACCACCTGAGCCAAAACCAAGAGTCCACCACTCAACCAACTGTGCCACCCAGGCACCCCATAAGTAAAGTATTTTTTAATTAAGTTATGTACATTGTCTTTTTAGACAGAATTCTATTGCACACTTAATAGACAACAGTGTAGTATAAACCTAACTTTTATATGCACGGGGAAACTAACAACTTCATTTGATATGCTTTATTGCGATAATCACTTCATTGTAGTGGTCTGCAACCAAACCAGCAGTATCTCCAAGATATGTCTGTATAGACTAATTTTTTTTCTTTAATTATGGTCCCATAAATTAAAAAAATTTAAATGGAAGACTGTCTAGTCCCCCTTTTGAGTCTGCTGATGTGGAACTGCCATGAGATTAAAAAATAGGAAGAAGGCAGGAGAACCATGGCTGACCATGGCTAGGTGACAAACTACAAAGATCCACCTGAGTTTCTCATTGAATTGAGTTTAATATGGTAGTGTTTTTCCTGGTTTTTTTTCCTTAATAGACTATTGAAGGTAAGGAAGGAAAGTAGATAAACAAGACAGATAGATACTACAAGCTGTTTTCCATGTTCTGTAAGGTACCAAAATACCCTATATACAGATGACTGTTATCTCCTATTTTCCTTTCTATGGTAGTCTTAGTCTATTGTTTGTTTTTTTTTTGCCCTTCTGGCTCTCTCATACATGTGACGTATAGAGCAAAAGGAGAAACAGTACACAGGTGGTCTGCTATCTTGATGAGAGAGCCTGATTTCTGATTATTCCTTGTGTTTTAATCACCCATCTTCTCTTGTTCTCTGATATTTTTCTCGTGTCTTTAAATTGTTTACCTAGTAGTTGCTGAAATATTAGAATTAGTTTTTGGCTAGTTTAACATGATTATAATTATTTGTTATTATTTACTTGACTTTTTCTTGCTTTTGATTGCTTTGCTGATTTTTATAACTCCACATGTCTTAATTCCAACTTCTCAATTCTCCCACAGTCCAAACTGTTGGATATCTTAGATTTCTATCAAGAATTTCTCTTGTTTATTCTGATGTCATATCTTGCTGTCAAAACTGTGCTAATGTTCATAATCCAAGGGCTGACAAACCACAAAACCAAAAAGGAAGCATTAATGTGAGTTGAATATAATTTAATTACTGCTTCATATTGGTGAAAAATGATTTAAATGATTTAACATGATCTACATTTTAAAGATTCTATTATAGAAATCTGTTGAATCAATATATAGATTTAATAATTTTCCAGTAACTGGGGAGTTTATGAACTGCCTGGTCACATGATAAACTGTAAAGCAGAGTCATTCAATAATTGAAGAAATTTATTACAAAGCAAAACATGCATGAATCACTTTCTTACAATGAGATCTGGAATGTAGCCTATAGTTAAAACACTCAAACTTACTTTTAAAATCATAAATTGATTTTTATCATAATTTTAAAATCATAAATTGCAGTTACATTAATATACAGCTTCTTAAACCATTTAGCAGTGACCTGATCAGGATAAATAGGTCATTTTCTGGGAACTAATATTATATTGTTCAGTGAACATATTACAAACTTTATTGGATTAAATGAAGTAATACCAACATTTCACCCCTTAATATATTTATAATTAAAGTGATATATTCAAAATGTAACACATAATTTAATAAATATTTTATTTTGAATCCACCCATGTACCAAGCACTATTTTAGGTTTTAGCTATGACAGAATGAAGGATGAAATATTGCCTTGTCCCCCAGGAAAAGGGCTTAGAGTCTTGCGAAAGATACACACACATAAGTGACTACAATATAACAGGCCGTGATAAATAGTGCAATAGATTCCGGTATAAGAAATGATTTTTTTTTTTCACTAAAACACAGAGCAAGCAAGGAAGGAAAATTTATTTCATTCTGACACGAGACCCAAATTGTGCCCAGGAACAAAAGAAACTGCAGACTTGGACTGCAGAAATGCAACTCAGGGAATATCTAAGGAACATGGAATAGTTAGCATTCTGCTGAATATAAGCAACTGAAAGTTAGTTGGGCTAGCCTGAGTTTAAAGAGAAATTTGTTGTAACATACTGGGCCTCTCATAGAACTCAACAATAGGAATTCTACTAATCTCAGAAAAGAGTTGAAGTCAGGAATTCATACGTCAAGAGGTCTCTCCTTCCCTCTATGGGCTCTGCCTGTCTTTGTGAGTATGCTCATTAATTTCCTTCTGTTTTCAAAACCTAAAATCTGTTTTCTGTTTCATCTGGCCAAACCTAGATATTGACAGTTTCTTGTTTTTATATGTAAGGGTTTCAGCTACATAAGAAATACTAGACCTGTTCTCTTGTTCTATTTTCCAAGATTTCCAACTGATTGGTACTATTTGACTATCTAGGGTCCTGTGAACTGGAGAGGGGCTGCAAGTTTTGTTCCATTAGTAATACACAAATAGCCACAATCAAGGAGGTAAAAGGAAGAGGAGCATTTTCTAGAACTGAATGCTTGAGGCAATCCTGTAAGTGTCCACTAGAAGATGGATAAATCTAGATAATAATTCTGGCAATGGTTGGCTCAGATTTCTAATCAGGTGATTCCTAAGGAGTCAGTTATTATCATATATATTCATAATCTATGAATATTAATAACCAAAAATTTCACTACATTATGAGACTAAGTCTAATTGTCAGTGATGAGACCTAGCAAACATAAATGAACACAACTGGACCCAAACCACTGAATAATTTTCAGAGCCATACTCCACTACTGGAGAGGAAATAGGGAACTTAGCAAAGTAACTGAAAAGAATTGTCCAAAATACAGAAAGGGGCAAGTCCCTGATATTAAATTAAATTTTACCGATTTTATCCTGTTTATTGAACTCTTCTTTCTCTTCCTTTGCCCATTTCTTTCTGAGAAAAATAGAAGTTAAACAGCCAGTACTTTTCACATTTTTTGGGTTCTGTAAATACAGGGAATATCTAAGGGAGTGTAAAATAATAAATAGGCCAAAGTAGAAATCAGTTAGCAATTATCTCTTTTTGGGGGGGTGTGGTTTCATCCAGTGGGCCAAAAATAAACTATGGAAAATGGCCAAATAAATAAATAAAAATAAATGCTGAATGAAATGGGATTCTTAGAGGCAAACCTAGTATTGCATGAAAGATAAAATAAGATCAAATATCTACTTGGGTACGGTAGTTCTAGGGAATAGGTTTTCTTTAATTGTTAGTGGGTTGGGAAAGGGAGCTTGACCCAAAAAAGTGAAGTAGAGAGATTTCAGAAAATTAATAAAGATGTCTTTCCTGAGTGAATCTAGAGTATGTAAAATTATTGACAGATGCCTAAAATCTGCAGATAGAATTGAATATTCTGCATAATTGGGTAAACATAATATGATGACTCAGGAAGTTTTATCAGGTGGTTATTCCAAATTTGGACATATTTGAAAGGATATGTATGTATGGAAACATTTTTATTTTTTTAAAGATTTTATTTATTTATTTGACAGAGAGAGAGATAACGAGAGCAGGAACACAAGCAGGGAGCCTGATGTGGGGCTCGATCCCAGGACCCTGGAAAGACAAATACCATCAACTATCTCCCTAAGTTTGATCTCCATCTGGTTCCCAGTTACCTACAACCATTGTTTAAGACCTATGCAATGAAAAATACAGAAATAACTCAAGTGGTGGTAGTAAGGGTAGGGGTATGACCAGAATCCAAAGACAAGACACATTTTTTAGTCAGTCTATTTTTGGCCCTTGAAACACTTTTAAATGGCCATTTATTGTGGCCATGGCTTTTTTTAAAAAATAAAATATAAAAATATAAAATGTTAGGACAGACACAAGTTGGTAACATATGGGAAGATCTGTACTGTGTGGTTTTTCTTACAGTGGGAGGCAAAGAACAAGATATTTTCTGTAGACCCATAATTTATGTACTTACTATAGGAGAGCACACATGTTGCACAATCTTAAGAAATGTGTTAGGAAAACAGTTATCTGACCTTTAAAGCAAAAAGAAAGGGGAGTGGTGTCCATTTGGATGTGATAATGAAAATATTAAAAACACTGTATCTTTGGGGTAAATACCTAGTAGTGCAATTGCTGGGCCATAGGGTAGCTCTATTTTTAACTTTTTAAATTTTCCTCTGTGTTTTAGTTTTTAGTTATTTTATTCTATTTTATTTTTTCGATTCATTTTTTAATTTAAGTTCAATTAATTAACACGTAGTGTATTATTAGTTTCAGAGGTAGTATTTTTTTTTTTAAAGATTTTGTTTATTCATTTGAGACACAGAGATACAGAGAGAGAGAAAGAGAGACAGCATGAACAGGGAGAGAATCAGAGGGAGAGGGAGAAGCAGGCTCCCCGCTGAGCCAGGAGCCCGATGTGGGGCTCGATCCCAGGACCCTGGGATCATGACCTGAGCCGAAGGCAGACACTTAACCATCTGAGCCACCCAGGCACCCCTCAGAGGTAGTCTTATATGATACTCAGTACTCATTACATCACATGCCCTCCTAATGTCCATCACCCAATTACTCCATCCCCCCCCCCGAAACTCTGTTTGTTTCTTAGGATTAAGAGTCTCTTATGGTTTGTCCCCCTGTCTGATTTCATCTTGTTTTATTTTTCCCTCTCTTCCCCCATGATCTTCTGTTTTGTTTCTTAAATTCCACATATGAGTGAAATCATATAATTGCCTTTCTCTGATTGACTTATTTTACTTGGCATAATACCCTCTAGCTCCATCCACATCACTGAAAATGGCAAGATTCCATTTTCTTTTTGATGGCTGAGTAGTATTCCACTGAATATATATACCACTTCTTCCCTATCCATTCATCTATCGATGGACATCTGGGCTCTTTCCATAGTTTGGCTATTGTGGACATTTCTGCTATACACATTGGGATGCAGGTGCCCCTTCGTATCACTACATTTGTATCTTTGGGGTAAATACCTAGTAGTGCAATTGCTGGGCCATAGGGTACCTCTATTTTTAACTTTTTGAGAAACCTCCATACTGTTTTCCAGAGTGACTGAACCAGCTTGCATTCCCACCAACAGGGTTCCCATTTCTCTGCAACCTCGCCAACACCCATCATTTCCTGACTTGTTAATTTTAGTAATTTGTTTTTAAATGCTTTAGGTGTTTTAGGAATAAAAAAATGAAAATCAGAGATAAACAGACATTGGGAATACCTGATATTCCTGATCACATGAAAATTTTTTTTAAAAGTTGATATTAAGAGCTTGGAATTAAGATGATCAAACTTTCTAATTCATTCATACTCCTGTTATTTATCATTTTCCCTTAGTCTCTTAGTCCCTTCCCATTTACATTATTGGCACCAGCTCTTGTTATTGCAACAATTTAAAAACTTTTTGGATACATGGGTTTTTACAAAATACCCTTATAAAATAATTTATATATTAGTATGAACTGCTTTGGGGGCCAGGATAAAGAATGAAAAGAGAATTTCAGCAAGTGTAACTCAGAGTATTTGCCCTTAAAGCTTAATATTTTAGCCAAATAATTTTTCAGATATGTATTTATAATTTAATTTTAACCATATGCCTTGAGTTTGGGTAAGGTTAAATTTTGGACTATTCTATAAAATTGTGCATACACTTTGCAATATTCCAACAACATGTACCAAAAACATCAAGTCCTGTATTATTCTTTGATCTCATTGGTTCATTCATTACAGAGTATTCCCCAACATTGCTATAGAATGTGATTCCTACGTGTGCATTAGCACAATAAGAATGCTATCCCTTGAAGTCAATTTAACAGATATGCTGAAAAATATCCATGAAAAAATTACATTATGCTAAAATCTTGTTATGCTTATTATCTTTCACTCAACATTATTTTTTTTTAATTTATCAGTTTTTGCATACATAGATTTATTTTTTTGACCTCTATAGGGTAATACATTATATACAGATAGTATCCTTTACCTATGATGAACATTTTGATGGGATGGAAGTTGTCTCCAATAATTTTCTGATACTTAAAATTGTGAAATATAAGTTACAACTTTATTCGATGAGAAGGCTTGAGAGAGATATAATGTTGACATGATGATTCTGGTGCTATTATAAAAATTTTCTTCTCATCAAGTTATTTTTCTTCAAAAGAGAGAAATGGGGACTGAGGCCCATGTCATCAAGGTCCAGACTTGGAATGCCCCATCCAGATGGCAATGGCAGCCTCAGTTGTCCCAGGCATCAACATAGGACTTGGAAATTTTTGAAGAAAGCACTCCAAAGCCTGGGTCTCTTAGGCTGGGACCTGGGCAGGAAGACCTCTTCCCAGGCCCTAAGGTCAATTCTGCTCAGGAGGACCTCCTCTGACATCTATTACCAGTGCACACTCTTTAACAAAGTCCCTTATGATTTTTCTTTGTAATACTTTTCTTAGTTGCAATTATATATTTTTTGCTGTAATTATTAAATTAAGGGCTTTCTGTGCTAATAGACTGTAAGTTTTATGATGGCACAATGTGTGTTTTGTTTTGTCTTTATCGTCTAGCTTAGACTATGCTATTTTGCAGAAACAAATAATCTAAAGTCTCTTTAGTTTACAAGAATACAAATTCATTTCTTAATCATGTTAATGTCCCTTGCAGGACAATTTTGGCTTTGTCCCAAGTCTTCTTCATTGCTGAACCCAACCTAAATATGCAACCTTTGTCTGATTATCTAAACTCATGACAAATGGAAACACAGAAATAACAGAATTTCATGATGATTCTTAAGGCTCTTGCTCAGAAGTGGCACATGTCATCCACATTCACATTTCACCGGAGTTCACTGGGAAGTATAATCCTCACACAAAGACAGGCCTGGTGCAGAGCAGAAGCAAATATTTGATGATACCATCCAAGAGAATCTTTCCCCTTATTCAAGGTACCATTCAGTCATGATATCAGACTCAAAGTTCAGGATGTTGTAATGGTCTCTACATAAGATCTGGATGTGTAATCCTCCTCCTCCTCCTCCTCTTTGTCTTCTTCCTCTTCTTTTTTTTTTTTTTTTTAAGATTTTATTTATTTATTTGACAGAGAGAGACACAGCAAGAGAGGGAACATAAGCAGGGGGAGTGGGAGAGGGAGAGGCAGGCTTCCCGCCGAGCAGGGAGCCCGATGTGGGACTCGATCCCAGAATCCTGGGATCATGACCTGGCCGAAGGCAGACGCTTAACGACTGAGCCACCCAGGCGCCCCCCACCTTCTTCTTTTACTATGATTTTCACTGAGAGCCAATGAATGTGTTTTTTCTTGATCCAGAATACACACACACACACACACACACACAGAGTAAAATGTCAAGTTAACCATTTCTCATTCCCTTCTCTACTCCCTGTGTGTGTGTGTGTGTGTATGTGTATCAAGCATAAAATAGTAGAATGGGGATAAGAGAGCCATAATAAATATTACCATTCAGAAAGGCACATAACAGTTACTCTTCCTTAGCATCTTGAAATCCTACCTAGCATAAGTTGCAAAGGAAGCCTCCACTGAAGGTTGGGAATGTTTCTTGATTAGGTCCCAATTTGTGACTATAGGCAGTTTTCCAATTCATTGTTCTCCATGGCCCTTGGCTCCACCACTGTTTTTATTACATGTGTTTTGTTTTGTTTACCATCATGTAAATTTAGGCCCCAGTATGGTGTTTGTTTTGTAGTCATTGTGCAATAAATGCAAATTAAGGGCGCCTGGGTGGCTCAGTTGGTTAAGCGACTGCCTTCGGCTCAGGTCATGATCCTGGAGTCCTGGGATCGAGTCCCGCATCGGGTTCCCTGCTCAGCAGGGAGTCTGCTTCTCCCTCTGACCCTCCCCCCTCTCATGCTCGCTCTATCTCATTCTCTCTCTCAAATAAATAAATAAAATCTTTAAAAAATAAATTAATTAATTAAATAAAATAAAATAAATGCAAATTAAGAAAGTAAACATTTCACCAAAATGATTGGTGGGGTGGGGGGTGGGGGTGTGGGCAAATAAGACCATGAAGTGATTTATAATGTAGAACAGAGTTATAAGCATTATAGAAACTAAGGGGCGCCTGGGTGGCTCAGTCGTTAAGCGTCTGCCTTCGGCTCAGGTCATGATCCCAGAGTCCTGGGATCGAGCCCTGCATCGGGCTCCCTGCCCCTCAGGAAGCCTGCTTCTCTCTCTCCCACTCCCCCTGCTTGTGTTCGCTCTCTCACTGTCTCTGTCAAATAAATAAATAAAATCTTTAAAAAAAAAAAAAGGAAACTCAGATAATAGTGACAAACTGAAATAATCAATTAATATTGTTATTTCAGGGAAACCTGGAAAGGTGGGATTTGATATGGTAAGAGGGTGGCATTTCCAAAGAATTGAAAAGATGAGTAAATGGGGTGCCTGGGTGGCTCAGTTGGTTAAGCGACTGCCTTCGGCTCAGGTCATGATCCTGGAGTCCCGGGATCGAGTCCCGCATCGGGCTCCCTGCTCAGCAAGGAGTCTGCTTCTTCCTCTGACCCTCATGATCTCTCTATCTCATTCTCTCTCTCAAATAAATAAATAAAATCTTAAAATATATATATATATACTAAAAAAAAAAAAAAGAAAAGATGAGTAAAGCCATCAATGAACATGGTATGTGTGAGGGAAGCTTGATGAGGATTTTTAGGGAAAGCAATATACCTTTTTATAAAATAAGTATAGTTTACAATAGTTGATATAAATTTTTAAATTATAAATGAAAAATTATATTTAAAATATTTCTAAAAAGTATATTGAAATACTCTTTATCTAATGGATATGATTTTTGATGTAAGATAACTGAAACTAAGGTTGCTTATGTTTCCCTTAGAATATTTGTTCTTAATCGAACACACAAAAGGATCTCCCAATTAAAAATGGCACTGACAACAGTAAACTTAAAACCAAAGTGTTCTGGCTCTACTCTCCTCACTATGATTTATGATCATGTACTTAAAGTGTCTACCCAAAGCATCTGAATGATAAGTTTCCTGAAATCACAAAATAATGCCACTGGAAGCTTAAAGGAATGATAAAAGAAGTCTAGGAGGGAAATAATGGAATTTCATTTTGTGACTACATTGACCCTCTCGGTTTCTGCTCAATTCCTCTTTAGCATTTCTGATAGTTTTGTCTACACACCTAAATTAAACATCTGTCTATAAACTAAATTCATTCCCACATGAGGGAAAAACATTGTTGAATTTACCATATGCTAGTTTGTACATAAGCTTTTAAAGTTAAATCTTGATGCCTCTCCTGTGAACAGTAATTAAGCAGACATGATGAAGCAACATCAAGTACTTAAGTGAATTATTTGCATGCTCTCATGTCTGTTCATGTATTGCCTCTATCTCATTCAACATTCAACAAACACATGTTAGGTCCCTGCTTTGAGTAATTCATTCAGCTAGATGCTGTGTTTTTTATTGAAGATATTAAAATGGAATAAAATTAATATATGCTGTGCTCTGCCTCTGCTGTGTAGTGGAAGTGAGACCTTATTCAATTGCTTAACACTTTCTGTGCCTCAGTTTCCTTATTTTGTAATACAGGGATGTTAACAAATCTATCTCTCAGGGGTGTTATTAGGAAAAGTGAATAAATGAATATTCACATGGAATAGCACCCAAATGATAGCTTTTATTAATATTGTTAGAAAATTACAATGCATTGTGATTAATTGATTTAATACCAGTAGATATCAACTTCTATGGGACTATGAAGGAGAGATTAACTCTTTTTTCAAATGAGGCTTCCTAGGAAAAGTAATTTTTGAGCTGACTATTGAAAAAGGAATGAGAATTAACTTGATTGGTAGAGCAGAAGAAGGGCAGTCCAGAAAGTGAACAGTGTATGCTACTGAATAGATATGCAAGAGCATAGCACATTTTGAAAACTGCAAGTTATTGTGCGTAGCTGGAACCAGTTTCAGAAGGAAAGTTTCTGTAAATGGTGCTAGAAAATATTTCTCAGGGCCAGTTCAGAAAGAACTATTTCAGGTTAAGATTTTTAACCACAGCCTTTATTATTTCACCTCTAAATATGCAATGGCACATCACTTTTGTAGAAAAATAATCTATGGTATTGTAGAAAGTAGGTAACAAGGATAAAAATACTAAGATAATAATTTAGGATGTTATTATAAGACTTGGTAAGACTTATACTAATGTGAGAAAAGTTATTGGAAGGAAAGGAAGATATATGAGAGATATTTCAGAAATAGGATCAGTAGCAGAAGTAGGTAGGGCAAAAAACGACTTATATCAAGGAAAAGCAGAAGAGCAGATTTTTTTTTTTTTTTAACCACTTCAGAGAAACCAAAGAAGTGAGAGGGACCTGAAAGGAGTCGCATCATGGAAACCATGGAAAGCAGAGAGTGTCCAGAGGAGGGAGTCATGAGCTATGCTATATTCTACTGAGTGTCAATGAAGAAAGAGCAAATTAAAATTGGTCTATAGATTTTGAAGGTGTGATAGCATTCATAACCTTTGTTAGAGCATTCCAGTGGGATGATCATAACTTAAATCATATTTCATTTCATTTAAGTATGAATGAGAAGTGATGAACTGACAATGTGACTGTAGATAACATTTAAAAATGAACAAAAACACAGCAGCAACTTAGAGCAAGAACTAGTATTTTCCAGGGCGCCTGGGTGGCTCAGTTGTTAAGCATCTGCCTTCAGCTCAGGTCATGATCCCAGGGTCCTGGGATTGAGCCCTGCATCAGGCTCCCTGCTCAGCAGGAAGCCTGCTCCCCCTCTCCCACTCCCCCTTCTTGTATTCCCTCTCACTGTGTCTCTCTCTGTCAAATAAATAAATAAATAAAATAAAATAAAAAGAAGTACTATTTTCCATCCAGAGAGACTTGAGGCTCATGAATATTAAAATGAAAGAGCAAACCTATATATAAAGTAAATGTCAGGACAGAATAGGGGATCATAATAGAGTGGGTCCCCCCTGAGGCCATAAAGAGAAATGGGTTCAAAACACTGAAGAAGGTACTGCCTCTTCCACTGAAGAAAGTAAAAAAGGAACAAGAATGGAAGGACTATACCTACACATAGAGGTGAGTGTGGGTCAAGGGAGGCAATTAATTCTCTAGGTCTTTATTTTTTTCTTTAAATATGAAGAAAAAGTAATTATCAGAAAGTTACAGAAGCAGAACAGTGGTACAGGGAAGGGTTCAGAACTTTAAAATGGGAGAATGTTTGGAAATATTTTAATTTGAGTTAACCCAATACAACATTAATCAGAAAAAAAAAATGTAACCAGTCAGCATTTAAAATTCTAGAGATGCCTCAAAACCATAAAATGGAACTGGTTTCAGAGAGTTTGTATGTTCATTGCTAAATTTTTTTCTGGCCAGGGTTTCATTGGATGGGGTAGTGTGCAGGAAGAGGAACCTGAAAGTGCATTGTACTGATCAACAATTAAAATTTTTGGGGATTAGGTGTCAGAAAAGAATAAGAAGTTGAGGATCTTTTCAACAATACATGAGGTCTTGGCCTTGGAAAGAAAGTGATGGCAAGATGGAACTGATAGGTTGGCATAAAAATAATTTGGTTACAAAATTAAAGATCTCAGTGAGAACAAGGATCAGCTTGTCATCATAAAGAAAATTAACTATGAGTTGAGAAGGTAAAATATTTGAGCTGACATTTTCTGAAAGGGATCAGTTTGACCAGACCCATCAAAATATCTATAGAATTCACTGCTATAATGTTGTAAAGGTAAAAGCCACTGACAGAAAATGGTAAATTAACTCTATTTGCAGTCTTCAGGTTTAACCTAGTTTTACCTCTTTTGATACCAGCTCACATGACCTACTCTTTTTTTTTTAAGATTGTATTTATTTATTTGACAGAGAGAGAGAAAGCACAAGCAGGGAGGAGGGGCAGAGGGAGAGGGAGAAGCCAGCTCCCGGCTAAGCTGGGAGCCCGACGTGGGGCTTGATCCCAAGCCCCTGGGATCATGACCTGAGCCGAAGGCAGATGCTTAACCAACTGAGCCACCCAGGCACCCCATGACCTACTCTTTTAAAATCTTCCCAGAACCATAACAAAGGTAAGTAAAATAATCTAACTTCAAAATTGGAATCAATTTAGAATAATGAGTATATAAAACCTGATTCCTCAATATATTATTCATACTTGGCAAGTCGGTTATTTCTTTTATTCTCAATTTCTTTAATTTTAAAAAATTGTTGTAATGTTTTACCAAATTCAGTTATTTTAAAAGTAAAGTTATACTACATGTCAAAACACTATGTATCCTTTATCAATGTTTCCAAATATTAGGTATGATTTTATTTATCTTCATCAGCAGCAGCATATTCAAAGTTGGATTATCCATAAAAATAAACACAGATGTTCAAAATTAAGACTGAGTCTAATCAACTTTGATTGATCTTTTCTCCACCCAGGACCTATGAATTTACTGAAAATTGTTAACAGATTATCATGGGACAAAACTTGAATTGCTTCTTTTAAAATCTGTCTGCATATTAATGCATGCTTGGTTTTTCTTATAAAAAAGCTATACCAAATATATGTAAAATTTTGTTCTTCCTAGCAAATAATGATTGCTATTGGTCTTGTTTTCAATAAGAAGAGTGAAAAGTGTTAATTATCAGAATTTAAACCAGTTTGGGATTGTGTTTAGCTGTATGTAATAGAATTGTAACCTCCCTCCCCCACCCAGTGACCCCTCACATAAGGAAACATGTAAAGGCAAGCAGCCCAGAGCTGTAGCAAAGTTTCCATTGTATCAGCAATGTCCCTGAGCTCCTTCTTTCCACTTTACCATCTTTAGTAAATGACTTTTATTTTCACAGTCATCTTGGGGTTGCAAGATGGTGTTCTACCTATGGCTTAATGTTTGCAATGCCAGACTAAATACAGGAATAAATAAGCAACAAAGGGAAATAAGTGATGCTTGTATCAAGAAAGCAAATTTTCCCAGATGTCCCCAGCAGAAAATTCATTGGAAATAACTGTATTTCATGACAGGACTAAATTGCAAAGGAGTCTGAGGAATGTAGTTTTTCAAACTGGGCACTATGTTACCTTTTATAAAATATGGACACAGAATAGTTATTGAGGAGGCAACCAACAGACCACTAGGGTCAGCCACAACAAATGTGCAGGCATTCTATGATGATACCAAAAAATAAATAATAAATAAATAAATCTTTAAAAAAGAAAAAGAATCACTGGACAATCATAAAACTTTTAAGTGGATTTGTAACTCTCAGTGATTATGTAGAATATTTCATGTGTCATTCTTTTCTTTTTCTTATTTATTTATTTATTTTAGAGAGAGACTGCACAGGTGGGAGGTGCACAGGGAGAAGGAGAGAGAATCCCAAGCAGACTCATGCTCAGCGCAGAGCCCAGCCCAGGGCTCGAGCTCACGACTCTGAGACCATGACCTGAGCCAAAACCAAGAGTCAGACGCTCAAGCAACTGCACTACCCAGGCGCCCCTGTCCAGTGATTCTTAATATCAAATAGTAGTTAGGTATATGCACATTAATGTACTGTTTAATAGTATGTTTTGAGCAAATTATTTTTTTCTAAAATAAAATTCAGATTTGTATGCCTATCCTATTTGAAACTTCTAATTTAAGGCTCAGAATTTCTGCAAATACTGTTAACCTTATATTGTTTGCCTTTAAATAGAACTTTTAGTCTGTGATGCAAGTACTTTTGATGATAAACTGTACAAAATGAATGTTCCTTTTGTCAGTGAAATATTTCAGAGCTATGCCTAGTAATGGATATCAAAGTGACTGTTGTTAACTGATCTGAGAAAAATGTTGCAGTCAACCACTGTCAGACCCTTTTAGTAGATATTGGTGGTTTCTGACTACTAGGTACAGAAGATGGGAGATATATACAACTTCCCAATATTGCCAACATGGAACATGCTACAATGAAAGTAAGCCTCTGGATCCTGATAAACATACAAATATTTGTTACCAAGCATGTACAAAAATAATTATGTAACTTATTCCATAACATTGATACTTGTTCTATTTTAGGCACTCATAAATTTGTTCAAACTTCCAGTTCACTCTAAGGCAGATAAAATGATAAACCGATGGCAGGATCAGCCAGCCTTCTACTTGGATCAGGAATTAGAGTTTTTGGTTAAGAACAAGATGGAGATATGGAGAGATTGGGAGAGAGAGAAAATGAATGTATGTGTACTGTGGTAAATGTACTATACCATCTTCCTAGATAACTATATATCATAACTGTCACTTATTTCCCCCAAATAAAACATTTTTAATGTTTATCATTTTAATTATGAGCCTTCTGCTTCATATTAGTAATGTGTAATGAGCTTATATAGGAGCTCTAAAGTATGAATTCCTGATTAAGGGGTTTTAAGTGCCAATTAACCACCTCTGAATTGTATATTCCTAATTAGGGTCCTACAAATATTATCTAACCATCCCAAGGGTGCATATTAATATTAATTCTCTCTCTCACATACACACACACACACACACACACCACTCTAAACACTAAGGTATCCTAAATTTCAGACATAACCAGTGACCTGTATTGGTCACAAAGCTAATATGACCACGGTACTGCACAATAGCAAGGGATTGGATATAGGACACAGGCATTACTCACAGGGCTCTCTAGCACCTGCTTGAGTCCTTGGCAGACCAAGTGAGCACCAGAATGTCTGAGAAGGAGAGCAAGAACACACGGGCGCCTGGGTGGCTCAGTTGGTTAAGTGACTGCCTTCGGCTCAGGTCATGATCCTGGAGTCCCTGGATCGAGTCCCGCATCGGGCTCCCTGCTCGGCAGGGAGTCTGCTTCTCCCTCTGACCCTCCCCCGTCTCATGTGCTCTCTCTCTCTCTCTCAAATAAATAAATAAAATCTTTAAAAAAAAAAAAAAAAGAACACATTATAAGTGAGACCAGCCACTTTGCCTGAGGCTAGTCAGCATCCCAAGTCTCACTGTGGCTCTGAGAACCTTGTCACCTTTTGGGTGTTGGACTTTCAAGACTTTTTTCTTTAGTTTATGGTCTAAAGTGTCATGAATTGGCCATCAGATGCCTCCCTAATCCTCTTTCAAGTCTCATGTGATTTATCAGGTATATTTTATAATTTGTGGCTTTAACTTGTGGACATTTTCATGTTTCAAGTGATTTCTGAGATTTCAATGTGTCATTATAGTCTGCAAAAAATATTTGACAGTATAATGAAACATGTTTGTTGAAAAAATTACTGACTCACATTTTGGATTGTAGAGTCAATATAATTACTTTATATTCATACCTGAAGTATTACAATATTCCCATTTGGAATTCACTATAGCAGTAAATTTGAACCTGGCAGTACTGGTATTTAAATATAACACAAACTATGAAAAAAAAACAAACAAGCAATGTAAAGACTTTACATGACTATTTCAGTTGTTTTACCATATGTGTCTCCAATAAAAATATAATGGTTGCTTAGACAATTACTGATGGTATGCCATAAACTGACACTATAAAAACTATTTTCACTTAAAAGCTTGCTGTGCATTGCATTGTAATTTTCACTGACAATGAGAAATCAACATATTTTATAATAATTACTTACCCCATTAAAATTTCAAATGGAAACATTTAGCATACTTAAATCTGATTGTTACAGCTATCATCCACAAAAAGCTGACATTAGGGTTAAGATACTAAAAACAAATCCCCAAAATACCTAACTTCTTTTAATATTCAGAATATGTTGCAAATCTCAGAATGATAATGCTACTTTATATTTTATAGTATATACTATATTATTTAGTTGTTAAAATAGTTGCTTGGACCAAAATTACAGAAGCAAGCATATTTTTTTTATCTGTTACTCAAATGTCACTTCCACCTCACTAGTAGGTGGTCAGCTCTCCCTTGAAGATTATTAACTGTTCTCACTGCAGCCTTACTACTAACCTGGTTTGTTGACTATTTGAAGTTCTAGCAACTGCTACTTAACTGATTGAAGGTGACAGCCGAGATATTTAGGAGTTTTATTTTGTAATTATTTGTTTATTTTGGGGACCTTTGGCTCTCTATTGCCTCAGAATACACACTTCACCAGGATATCTAGAAGGGGCATATTCAAGTTACCAGAAGCTCTAACTATTGGTTCCAGGTAGAACCCGTGGTCTCTTATGGTCTATCTTTCTGGTTAAATAGTTCAACACTTTCTTGCTCTCAGGTGGTTTGTTTCCCAGAGTCCAGAATCTTCCCCTTGTGATTTAACTTCAAAAGTGTGCCCTTGGTGCTTGGGTGGCTTAGTCAGTTAAGCGTGTGCCTTCAGCTCAGGACATGATCCTAGGGTCCTGGGATGGAGACCTGCCTTGGGCTCTCTGCTTAGTGGGGAGTCTGCTTCTCCCTCTCTCTCTGTGAGCTCCCTTTCTCTCTCTCTGTGTGCTCTCTTTCTCTCTCTCTTTCAAATAAATAAATAAATGAATCTTTGAAAAAATAAAGTGTGCCCTCTACATGTATCTGCCTGAAATCCTTTTTCTATCTGAGCACTATTGTTCCAGTTAATTTCAAAGAGGCTCCTTAGCTCTTAAAATGTTAAGTACCTTGATCAAAATAGGCACTGAGGTAAGTATGAAGGAGGGATTCTACTTAACATTTCAGTTTTAATTATTTTTAATTGCTAGAGACACATCCAAATACCCCTTCAATCTGTGTCTTAAACTCTAATGGGTATTCCAAGAAACCTGGTGAGCTTGTTAGAAAGGCAGATAATCAGGCCCCACCCCAAATTTAACTGAATCCAAATCTGCAGTTTAACCAGATCCCTAGGTGATTCATATGCACATTAGAGTTTGAAAATCAAACTCCATTTTTATTTGTCTACAGAATCAGAGAATACTTGAATCAAACTTGAGCATGTATCATGATTTTTCAGATATCTAACACTACATGTGTATAGCATTCATTTTCCAAATGACACTTTCTTAGGGAACACTCAATTTTCACTAGTTATTTTGAGTTCTGAGACAATGATTATGCTATATAAAATCTAAGGAAGAGTGTTTATCACTGTAATAAAATATTTCAATAAATTCTATTGCCACATTAAATATATAATTTTCTGGTGCTGCATCATAATTAGATATGTCTCTTGCAGACATGATTATAAATGACTTTAAGAGAGCTTTTTCTTTTTCTTTTTTTTTTTAAAGATTTATTTATTTATTTGAGAGAGCGAGAATGAGAGAGAGTACATGAGAGGGGGGAGGGTCAGAGGGAGAAGCAAGCTCCTCGCTGAGCAGGGAGCCCGATGCCGGACTCGATCCCGGGACTCCAGGATCATGACCTGAGCCGAAGGCAGTTGTTTAACCAACTGAGCCACCCAGGCGCCCAAGAGAGCTTTTTCTATGGAGGTAGGAATATTCAAATATCTGTTTTGGGGGCACCTGGGTGGCTCAGTCAGTGAAGCGTCTGCCTTCCGCTCAGGTCATGATCCGAGTCCTGGAATCCAGCCCCACCTCAGGCTCCCTGCTCAGCGGAGAGTCTGCTTCTCCCTCTCCCTCTTCTGCTCCCCCGTTTGTGCTCTCTCTCTCTGTCAAATAAATAAAATCTTAAAAAAAATTTCAACACGATTTAAAAACAAACAAACAAAAAACCCAAATATCTGTTTTGCTCTGGGCTGTGGAGTCAGGTGTCTTGAGAAGGAATTTACTCATTCACTTGCTGTTTTGCCACTCTCCTATTCCACTCCTCTCTGCTGTTAAACAGAGGTACCACAACTACTCCCATTTCATTTTCTATTTTTTGCCAAGTTTATTTATATACATTATTAGAATAAACCAAGTTATATGACTAAAGAAAGGTCACATTTAACCATGTTTCACCAAAATGTGTTAAAAACTGTACAGAGATCATGGAAGGAGCAGAGGAAATTAGCTAGAAAATGGAGGCTGAAATTTTAGCTTTGGCACTTAGCTGTGTGATACTGGACAAAAATCCCTGAAGATTCTGAGCCAGACTGTCTCCATTTGAAAATGGTGTATAGTAATATCTGCCATGCAAGATTGCTCTTAAGAACTCAATCTGATTATGCAGTTCAAAATTAGGTTATACATAAATGTAGACAGTGGAAAAGGAGCAATTTCTATATCCCATGCTTAGTGCTAACAGTTTGGGAAGAGATTTGATTTAAACAAATTTACTTAAAGAGGATACAAATTGTGATTAAATTTTTGCCTCAGTGACAGAATTGGGCATTGAGGTAAGAAAATTTTGTCCATGTGATTGCAGAGTAGGATACAAGTTGTGGGACCCTGCCTAAGTTTCTTCATCCACTGAAGTCACAGTATCATCATTTATAAAAAGTGGATATCAGGAGGACCTACTTTATAGAGTTTTTCTTTGAATTAAATAATAATGTATGTAAAGCACATAACTAGTATCTGTTATAATAACAGATACTAGTGTCTGATACATAGCAATGTTAGCTAACAATAAGAAAGTGGACGGGGAAGTAATTTGGGGATATTTGTTCATTAAAAGAGGATTACTTGTGAAACGAGAGGTTTAATATGTGATACTACATAGTCAAGGATGCAGAATGTTGGTGAGAGGCCACTGAGACACAAATAGAAGGTTTCTGAGAACTGAGTTTGCTCATATTCTCCTTTTTATTTTTAATACCGGGTAACTTAGTAAGGCACATAGTAGGCTATGTTTTGTTTGTTTGTTTTTTTAGTTAATTCATTTTTTTGGGGAATAGGAACAAACTGGGTTGACCTCAGGATCAACGCTTGACAGAGAAGACATTTCTATTGTGTTAAAGTCTTGTTTGCATGCCACCCAAACTAATCTTCTCCTACACTGAATTATGTTCAAGGTGAAAAAACTAAAGCACAAGGTAAAGAAAAAAAAAAAGAAAAAAGAAAAGAAAAGAAAAGAAAAGAAAAGAAGAGAAAAGAGAAGGAAAGGAAAGGAAAGAAAAAAGGAAAGAGAAGGAAAGAAAAAGAAAGGAAAAGGGAAAAGGAAAAAGAAAACAATGGGTAGCTTTTCTTGGGATACATGCTTCCATGGTTGCACACATATGCTTAAGGATGTGATAGAGGGACCTGAATTATATAAAAAAACAAAACAACAACAATAACAACAACAACAAAACCCTTATAATTAATATACTGGGTGCTGCCATAGAGTCAAATTCATAATTGTCTCTCCTTTCTTCTTTGAGGAAAAGTGTTTGACACAGAGTAAAAGCAAGGGTGATTGTAGCACTAACCTTGAGTATGTATAAATAACTTGCAAGAATGATTTATTGCTGACTAAATTCCAATATGAATAAAGGAACTATTTGCTTTAATTGCATAAGGGTCAGTCTTACTGACTACATACATCAAGTTCAACCCAAGATTTATGAATAACGAACAAGCTCACAGAGGGTCATTTAAAAAGTCTTTGCAAGATTATAGTTCTAAAATCAAAGATATTGTATCAAATTTATGTTTGAAGATATCTAAACTTGTTTTTAAAACATATATTTTTTAAATATATTTTTTCCATTTTAAAGGAAAGGTATATTAATATCATTCTGATATCATTTTTATTTATGTATGCAATATGTTTTAAAAACCCTATTGGTAATATTACCTGAAAAGGCATGGAACTTAATTTGATTTTTCTTTTTTTTTTTTGTTTAGAGAGAGAGAGGGCACAAGTGAGGGGGAGGGACAGAAGGAGAGGAAAAGAGGGAGAATCTTAAGCAGGTTCCATGTCTAGTGCAGAGCCCAATGCAAAGCTCAATCTCACGACCCTGGGATTATGACCTGAGCTGAAATCAAGAGTTGGACGCTTAACAGATTGAGCCACTCAGGCGCCCCTGATTTCTAATTATTATGTATGATACATATGATTATTGTTCATATATAATATTGTTGAATAAAATACAAAATTATTTTTAGAAGATTGAATGTAAATTTAGTTCAGTTGAGTAACTATAGGTTTTTACTACCTGCCTAATAGTGCCACCTTATTTGCAGACGATATGTTGCAAGACCCTCAGTGAATGCCTGAAACCACACATAGTAAAGAACCTTATATATACTCCGTTTTTTCCTACACATACATACCCATGATAAAAGTCAATTTATAAATTAGGCACAGTAAGAGATTAACAACAATAATTAATAATAAATAAAACAATTGTAACAGCATACAGTCCTAAAAGTTACACGAATATTGTATCTTTCTCTCAAAATATCTTACTATACTTTACTCACCTTTCTTGTGACGATGTAAGATGATCAGTGTCTGTGATGAAGTATCGTGTGGGGGAAGGACGCACGCATTGTGATGTAGGTAGATTCAGGCTACTATTGACCTTCCGATGATTCGTCAGAAGGAGGATAAACTTGATTGCCCGTAGGGAAACTGCAGAAAGCGAAACCGCAGATAAGTGCGGACTACTCTACTTTGGTACACATTGTTGTAGGAAAATAAGGACATATGTATTCTTCTCAAAGAATAGAAGTCGTCATGTTCTCAAGACAGGTGTTATATTCTTCTGAAAAAATACATATATTTCAATGGTTATTTGGTTATCATTCTGTTCTATCTGCTGTTCTATCATTTCAACAAAACTGAAATGCAAGAAATACATCTTTAGTAATTAAAGTAGTAATTAAAATGAATGTGAGGGGCGCCTGGGTGGCTCAGTCAGTTAAACATCTGCCTTCGGCTCAGGTCATGATCCCAGGGTCCAGGGATGGAACCCTGCATCGGGCTCTCTGCTCAGCAGGGAGCCTGCTTCTCCCTCTCCCTCTGCCTGCTGCTCTGCTTACCTGCGCTCTCTCTATCTCTGTCAAATAAATAAATAAAATCTTTAAAATAAAATGAACGTGATATCAAGTTGTATTAATTATTGATTATAAGAAAGTGAGGAATGTTATCAAGTTAAATTCATCTCTAAACAGAAAATTATATTTGGGAGATAGAAACAAATACAGAGGTATATGTAGAAACGTGTGTAATTCGTTAGACCTTAAATTAAAAAAAAAAAAATGTAGATTTGCCTAGTGAGTGTCTAGAAAGGTAACTTGAGGTACTATGTGAGGAAATGTAGCCAGAAAAATAGAAAGTTATTTAGAAAGAAAACTCATCTCATGGTAAATCTAAAATCCTAAGGATGTGAAACTTATTTTTTTGAAAAGGTAAACATATAGTTGGTATTGAATGCATTTGGTATTGAATTTGCACTCAAAGTATAACCGGTTGAAACAAGTTGTAACATAAAACTACTATGACACTGAACTGTTCAAAATAGTCTTTCTGTAAGTGAGAAAATTTGAGTATTTTCTTTGAATTACAATACACTGGTAAAATAGACATCCAAAACAGAACAGTGGGAAAGGGAAGTGGAGTTAGAAAAGAGTAGGGCCCTGGAACCTGATTATGAATCTGAAACCTAGTGGTAGTAATTTCACCCTTCACTGAAGTGTCAATGAAGGTTATCTCCTAGGACATCCTATCATAGAAGTGTATTAATGATCATGGACTAGAATTAACGTCTACTGTAATGGTCTCTCTAAAATATGTCTATGAAATTTTAAATTCAAGAATTTTGCATAATTTTACACCAAATTTCTCTAAAGTTGAATACCTGCTCGTAGCAAGGAGGTGCACAAGAACATCTAAAAGGATGCAACACGGAACAATTCAACTTCTATTTATATGCAACTTTACAAAAAACAGGAGCATTCTCTTTTCCAACATTTAACCTATAGTTATACTCTGCCTCACTGCCAACTTGAGTAAATTAGTATCCTGAGGGAATAGTGGGAGTTTTGCTATGTAGAAGGTTTGAAGATAGGGCCATCAGTCTTTGTTCATTTTCATTGTACTCTACTAAAGAAAGAACATTCATAAACCAAAAGCTTGGAAATGTTGGCATAATTATATGGAATGTCTGCCTATACATACTCTCCTATTACTTGCATAGGAAATTTTATAACAATTTTTTTCTTGTTTTAAATTTTTGAAATAAAAGTTTCAGTTGGTTTTAGACCCATATCAAAAAAATTTTTAAATTGATATTTCCAATTAGTTTTCAGAAGGACAATATTAAGGAAAGATGACAACTTTCTTTCCATAGTTAATAAATTCATGCAAATTGTCTATTTCTCTGACTTCAATCTGTTGATTTTTTTTCTTAGTTGTTAGTGACTACCACTTTGAGCTATGCTAGTCAAACCAGAAAGAGTGGCATATTTAGACAAAACCCATTTCCTTACTCTAGTACAGATTAAGCCAAAATATTTTCCCAGGCTAACCTGTTTCTTAGACTTGACTTGTGACACAGTTTTAACCATAGAAATACAAGTAGCAACTGTGCTGGAAAATAATTTAAGGACATGCCTCTTCAATCTTTGCCTTTGTGCCCCTCACCCTGATTTTACCTCTTGCCTAGATAAGAGATGAATATGAAAGATGTAGCAGCCATTGTGTGAACATAAAGATGAAAGTCACACGTTGAAAACAAAGAACAGGAAGACAGGATAGTGGTCCGTGAAGACATACTTGAAAAGATACAATAGCTGTGGACTTCTCATCTTTGTGCTCTTTAAAACAAGAAAAAAATAAAATTCTTATTTGTTCAAGGTACTGTTTTTTACTATTTAAAAACCAAGATATTTCTAAAAGATACTGTAAGTCTTGATATAAATTAAACTAAGTCCCAGACTTTTAAATTATTCAATTATCATTCCTAATAAATATTTACAAGTTATTGTATAAACATTGTTTACTTCATCTTTACAAAATTATTTTCTTTTTTGTATTTTTTAAAGGTACTTGATATATTGTTGTAGTAGGAAATGTGCATTGTATATTTAAAATATACATATATTCAGGAAGGATTATCACAGTGTAAGAGTTTGGAGACCACTAAGTTGACCATTTCTTTAAGCATTTTTTTTTACAGTATAGTATCTCTGGAGTATTAATTGTATATTGGGCCCTGTGATGCATACTAGCCAGGCAATTTGGTCAAGTAGTTAAAATATGACTTGTGTTATTGCTCAAAAGGGGATAGCGCAGCTACATAACCAGATTGCAAAAATGTTTCAGTCTTTCCTTTTCTAAACACATAAAGTATCATACAACTAGATTACTGTGAGATGTGTGGCTTCCTGGGATACAAAGACACAAAATTCTGCTTACTGTTAAAATCTTCCAACAACACGGGATTTGTATATACCTCATTGTCTTCTATTATAGTTACTTCTGTACTCTAATGGTATGTTTTCTCCACTGAAATTTGAATTCTTTCGAATAGTGATTAACATCATTCACTCACCATGGGTCTATTACTATGCCTAGTCACAGTAGGTAATAAAAAATATCTGATGCATAGATGAATACATTGATCCACTTATTTATGCAACAGATAATTATGAATAAATTTTGTGACAGAAGATATTTCAATGCAACTGGAATAGAAAAGATGAGAAGAGAGAGTCCTAGCCTCTGAGAGCATACCATGTAGTTAGGAGGGCAGAAATCAGTGCATGATGTATTGAATTAGAAGTAAAGCCGAAGGAACGCACAGATCTTTTGGGGAGTCTGTAAAGATTGTATTTGGACTGAATTTGATGCAAGAATGGGAATTTACCACGTGTTCCAGATAAAAGGAATCCATGCCAGAAGGGAGAACAGATGTGAAATCCAGAGGGTCTGGCCCCTTGCAGGTACTTAATAAAGATCAGTTGCACTGAGTTGAGTAAATGATTCTTACCATGATAGATTTGTTGGGCTCAGGGGAGATTTTTGGACCAGGAAGCAAGACATATGTTTTGGCAAAGTGTAAACCTAAAATAACATTTTTTCTCTGCCAAGCTTTATGTTTAGACACAGGGTGTTTCAAAGTAGTTCATAGGAGTTTTGAGGTTTTGGCGAATCTAATTGAATATGCTCTTAATGTTTGAATATAAAGATACCCAAAACTGAATAAATTGAATATAATGCCAAGATACGGAGCTTCGTGACTCAAATGTAGCTCTTTTGTCATAGCCCTACAGGTCCCTGAAGCTCTGTTCAATTTTTTTTCCAGTCTATTTTTTCTTTGTCATTCCGATTGGGTCATTTCTATCATTCCATTTTTAAGTTCATTATTTCCTCTGTCTCCTTCATTCTGCTTTTTAGCTGTTAAGCCCATTCACAGAGGTGTTTTTGTTTGTTTGTTTGTTTTGGCTATTATATATTTTTAGTTTTAAATTTTTCATTTGTTTCATCCTTATATCTTCTATTCCTTTGTCGGGTATTTTTACTTTTGCATTTGTTTCAATTGTGCTCATAATTGATCATTGAAGCTGACCATTTTTAACATGGCTACATTAAAATCTGTGTCACATAATTCTAACACCTCTGCTGTCTCAGTAATGACATCTATTGATTATATTTTTAAAAATTTACTTATTATAATGTCTTCTTTTTTCTTGCATGAAAAATAATAACTGATTAAAACCTGGGTATTTTTGTATTGTGTTAGGAGTCTCCGGACTTACGGGTGCTAGACTCATAGGTTCTCTTTAAACGGGCTTTCTCTGACTACTCAGGTGAGAAAAGGGATGGAATACTGTCCCATTACTGACAGGTGGAGGTAGAAATACAGATTCTCCACTTATCTTTTGTTGGTACCTGAGGTGGGCATTGTTCCTGCTTAACGCTGGTGCAGGTGGGCATTCTAGTTTCCCATGCCGTTTCCATGACACTGCAGTGGGGCCAGCATTCTAGCGCTGGAGATGGTAAAAGTTTGAATTCCCCATGTGGCCACTTTTAACACCATCACACTGTGGAAGGAGGGGGTGTATTGTTACTGCTACTGAGGTACAATAGTCCACACTCCCATGTTGTCTCTTCTGAGACAAAGGGTGTCCAGAATGGAAACCTCAGGTCCTCCCTTGTCTTCTGTGACATTGCCCTGATGGGATGTTGGGGGTCTTATTACAGCCCAGCAAGTCTAGGGACCCCACTTAACCTTTGCAGGTATAGATGAGTGAGAAGCCACAGGTTTGTTTTGATTTGGGTTTTGGTTTTGGCTGTGGCTTTGGCTGCCACAAAGCAGTTATTTTCTTAAAGTTTTCTGTCATGCTAAGATGCTATTTTTCCTGGTCTTTTGTCTAACAGAACAGGCTTTTGTTGGGGTTTTATTGTGCATATCCACTGGCATTTCTAGGTTGTCAGTTTCTTCAGCTCCAACTCTGGAATGCATGAAGCAAAAAGAAATCAGAAAAGAAGAGAGATGCAGCATAAACAACTTGTTGCATCGAGGGAAAGAATGTCACTTACCCAGGGTTTTTAGTTGCACTTAGTGTAAGAAATGGGGAAAAATACATCTACTCCATCTTCTCTGACACACAAAATGTATGTAAATTTTAAGGATAGGTTTCTTTTCGCTTAATAGTGCTCATACATTTTATCAACACATTGCATATATTTAATAAATCTAACAACTTTCTGGCTTTATTAGCGACTCCTAGAAAACTTTTGAGATAATAAAATAAGTCAAATTTAGGTTATACAGTGGTTGATTTTAATTAGTCTTTGTATAAGAATGTTGTATAATTATTTTAAAAGATTTTATTTATTTGTTTGTCAGAGAGAGAGAGAGAGAACATAAGCAGGGGAAGCAGCAGGCAGAGGGAGAAGCAGGCTCCCTGCTGAGCAAGGAGCTTGATATGGGACTTGATCCCAGGACTCTGGGATTGTGACCTGAGTCAAAGGCAGATGCTTAACTGACTGAGCCACCCAGGTGTCCCGAGAATGTTTTGTAATTTTATGTTGATGCCAATATATTTTTTTAAATTTTGCTTTCAGAGCTCCTGGATGGCTCAGTCAGTTGTGCCCAACTCTTGATTTTGGTTCAGGTCATGATCTCAGGGTTGTGAGATTGAGCCTTGTATCAGGCTTTCATGCTGAGTGTGGAAACTACTTGGAATTCTCTTTCTCTCCCCCTCCCCCTCCACCCCTCCCCTCTTTACAGGATACCCGCGCCACCCCGCCATGCTCTTTCTCTAAAAATAAATAAATAAATAAAATTTTGCTTTCATTTGTACATTTATTTTAATTAGTAACTGAAAATGGTTTACAAATTAATTTATAATTATATTTTTGTTAAAATGATAGAAATGACTAGATTATATATTCCTGTATTTTTTTCATTTATTCACAATTGATTCATAACCACATAAGAAAGAGTGAAGATCACAAAATTTATTTCCTAAATAAAATAACTATAAACTATAGTTGTAATGCTTGGTTGGTGGGATTTTTAATATAATTCAATATCATTACATGTTGTCTTCAAAGAAATACAGTTCTGGAAGGTCACCATTAAAAATTAATACAACTGTAGGGGCGCCTGGGTGGCTCAGTCGGTTAGACGTCTGTCTTCAGCTCAGGTCATGATCTCGGGGTCGTGGGATCCAACCCCACATCAGGCTCCCTGCTCAGTGGGGAGTCTGCTTCTCCCTCTCCCTCTGCTGCTCCCCCTGCTTGTGCTCTCTCACTCTCTCTCTCTGTCAAATAAATAAATAAAATCTTAAAAAAACATTAATACAACTGCTAATTTCTTCCTCAAAAAACCCCCAAAAACAGGAAGAGTGCTAATTCTTATGTTCCTATTCTTATGCTTTTTCATAGATATGGGTCAGGTCAAATCTTGAATCCAATGGGACGACTAAGTGACACTTCAACATCCTACTTCTATTCTGGATTTTTATAGTTAAATAAGAATATTAACTGGAAACTTCCTTTCAGAAAAAGGCATGACTTAAAATTGTGGTTTTGCTTATTTAATTGGGAGTATACCCAAGATTTATAGCTCATTTTTTTTAGCGGAAATCAGAAAAATGAAACATACACAACTTGTTGCATTGAGGAAGAAAAGTCCTCTTTTCCTTAAGGAAAGGAAGATGTTTTCATTCCTTTCATTCCTGTATAATTAAGTATCTACTCATCTAAGTTAATTGGTAGTCATATAAAAATAGTTTTCCATTATAGGAACCAGAACAGCAAGCACATTATCTTGAAAGGTCTTTGTATCTGTCACCTACTTTTTTGTCAGGGCTTCAGAAGTATTGAAATAGAGGACGGGAATTGCCCTCAAGCGTTGTTTTTACAGTTGTCAGGCCTGGAAATAATATGTTAGGTGTTAGAGGACTCTCAGACATTGTGATTAATTGAAGGTGGGCTTACTGACAAAAGACTTCACAGAGTCATGTGTTGGGAGTTCATGAAATAGCTTAGCTTTACCTGTCTTTTGTACAACCTGCTAGCACATTGCAAACATTCTGTGGCAAACTGATTAGAATGAAAAAGAAAAACTTAGCCTTTGGCATAAACCGTATTTTATAATTTTTGACCATATATATAATTATAGAGTTACATGGTATATATTTAGTTATATTTATATATACACCCACATACATCCACATATTACTCTCATAATATTTAGTTTTCCATGCTTATCAGAGTTACAAAGAAAATCAAGCTTTCTTGTGACTCCAAAGAATTTCATGATGTCCAAGCTATAATTAATTAAGCCAATAAATCTTAACAAATATCAGCTAGGCTAAAGTATGTAGGAAAAAGACATTGAAACAGCTGTCTACCAGCACTGTTATTAAATAAATAAAATATAATTATGTCTGAATATTAGCTGAGCAAAAAGGAGAACCATTTCTTTTAAAAATGTTTATGTTAACCTCTCAAACAGCATCACTGGTAATAAAAATGACAGATGACAATATAGAAGGGAGCAAAAAGCAAATCTCATTTGTGAGATTGAAGGAAGGCTTGTAGATCAACTCCAGAAATGAAGCTGTGAAAATTGAGACAGCAGGTCCATCCACCCTGCTTACCTCTCTCCTTGCCGAAATGCCCAATGGACTATTGAATTGTATGAAATTAAAGTAAACCTTGTTTATCATAAAGTATTTTCCTCTGACAGAGTGTTTTTAATGTGTATTTATTAGTATTAAATGCTTTTAAAACCACATTAATGACAGTTACATGTGCTCGAATACCTTTGGATAGTCTGGATGCATTCAATCTCCATCTCAGCATCATGGCCTTGAATCTGGGACTGTAACTGAATGGGTCTTCATTTAAAATTTTCTTCATCATGATTTTTTGGAAATAATGTAGGATTTAAAAGTAGATTAACATATCATTTATGTTGATTATTGAGGTTTTTAACCCCCATCTTAAATTTTGTACCTGAGATGAGGGCCTCAGTGATCTCACACACGCTCAGTATATGGACTTGATGGGTGGAAAACTTGACTCTAAAATAGAGCTTGACTCTTTCTCCTTCAAGGAGTGACTCTTTCAATGCCTTAGGGTGGCAAGGAGAGAGAATGGAGAAAAATATTTCCTATATCACTGACCTTTTGTATCTCTTGACCTTGGCTGTCAGAGCTCTCTGCTCAATATTAACTTCTCTGCATCACACACTCCTTGCTTAATCTCATGGAAGGGGTATGAGTGTGTGTGTGTGTGTGTGTGTTTCTTAGACATAATTACATGGCACCTCAGCACATATTCTTGTTATGAGAGATCTCGTTGTGGCTCAACTTCTCAAACTCTCCTTCCTCTTTGGCATGGTCTTGCCTCTCAGATATTCCCCACTGGGTGTTATCATTGAGGTTCATTCATTAGCTCCCTTTCCAAGTATAAACCTGACCCATGAGAACCATTCTCTACATTTACATACACACACTAATATTTTCAGTATTCAATATGCTAGTGATTTCACTAAACATTTTTAAAAGAAAACTTCTAATTTAAACCTGAGAACTTGGTACCAGTGAAAACAAGAATGAAACAAACAGGTTTAGACTAGAGTTGTAAAGGAATTTCAAAGAAATGCTTTAATATTTAATATATAAAAATATTTATACTATCTGGCAGAATATCCCCCTCTTTCCATTAAATAATTTGCCCACTGTGGTCATTCATAAAAATGACCTCATCAGTGCAGTGCACTGATGTCATTTTTTGTGCCCCAAAAACTATATAGAAGTCCATAACACTTTTCAATTAGGATTGGAATTTTAGTAATTGTTTTAAAAGTGAAGAGCAAATTTTAATACAGTGTATGTTAACTGTACTCTATGGCATTTTTAATTACATTATTCCAAATATACTTCACAACAATCCATCGGAATAGTTATTTTTTTACAGTTACATTTGAAGTGCTGGGAGGTGAAATGTTTTTTCTCAAGGTGACATAGCTTTTAGTGTCACATTTTAAATCTTAATTCCAATTCTTTGCCCAGAGTAATTCTTTGCATTTAACTGTAACAATTTATGAAGAATAATATAGGAGGAACCTTACAAAGATGGATTATTTTCAAATTGGTTTTCTACTTCTCTCTCTGTGATGATGCTTATAATTACAGGTATGATATTTTATAACCTAAAGGCTTCAGACAATAGCAAAATTATATGTGGAAGTGCATCTGAAGCCGAATATGCATTTCTAGGTCTGTGACACTACATTGTATTCTCAAGGTGACTAAATGGAAATATCACTGCAGAGGGCCTATCTTAGGCATGTAAGTACAGCATATTGTCTAGCTTTCTTTTCTCTGCTTATCTCCTGTGGGCCCTCAAGAAACAAAATTTGGGGTTGAAGGATTAGCCTCAGCAGATCCACTTATTTGATTAGTGTCCTGCCTGCTTTGCTTTTACTCAGGTTCATTGATCAAAATGATTGCATTCTCTGTCCTTTGCTGGGCAAGTCAGGCAGAGGGAAGGGATTGTTTGCTGAGATGTGAGTCCTTAGGGCAGGCACATGTCTTTCAATGCACAGTCAACTGACTAGTTCACGATGGTGTTCAGTAATAAAAATAACAAAATGAGTCAAATGGCCCTTCTGTTAGAAGGAAATTCTACTCTACTCTGATTTCCAGCCAGTAAAGCTGGACTTTGACATAGCTACTGAACTGTATTAGATGGTGGAGTAGTCTCCCCAAAGAGCAGAGAGATGATCCATAGCTTGGAGAATTTTAAAGTGAAATGAACACAGCCTGATAAACAAGAAAATAAGAAAACCTTGTGCTGTCCGACAGCCACACGTAAGCTTGTGGCTTGGCTTTTATAATAGCAAATTCAACTCTGTTGTACTTCAACTCCAAAGGAAAAACAGATTTGTATCTTTTTAGGGTTTGGAGAAAACATATCAACTTCAGTTATAATACAGTAGAAGCATATTAAAAATTTTATACATCGCACACTGAAATACATTAGTCAAAAGCTTACCAGGTTTAAATATGTTGTTAACAAAAGGACTCCAAGCATTTTATAGAAAATGTTGAAATATGAGATGTTTATTTTCCCAATGGAAACTCAAAACATATTCTGAGTTTTTGTGAAGAGACATATCAATGCTGAGGGCACCGAGCAGGCAGGTGACTTTTTGCAGAGATTTTATGTGAATTCACAGACTAACAAAATGAACAACTCACTAATTCATTTCAGTTGTTACAAGTGAAAATTTGCATTTAATGAACAGGCTAATAAAATCAGTAAAATTTAAATTAAGAAATACTCTATACTAATAAGAATAAGAATTAGTTCTATTACAATTTATTAACTTTTCTTTTCCACATTTTCACAGCAAAATGTATCATCCTGAAAATATTTCTGAACCTTTAGTATTAATGTTTCCTAAAAAAATATGATTTTAAAATGTCATTACTGTGTCTGCCTCAATCTTCTACTTAGTATAGTAAAAACATATATAATTAGAGCCGCAAATGCATAATTCATGATAATGTAATGAAACTTATGTTTCATTACATAAATGCTTCCTGAGCACATTAATGGTTTAAACAACATTTCATATGGGATCTAATTTAAAATAAAACAGTATTTTTGAGGCCTTCATTGCATATGAACAAATAACATTTAAGTACAATATTCCTTTGTCTCTATTAATTCTAGTAAGACTTCTACTTAGTTCCATCTTATTTGCCAAAAAGGCCAGGATGAGATTAAACTGCATTTATTTTTCAAAAAGCATTGCTTCATGCAATCTGTTATTTATTTATTTATTTGAGAGAGCATGAAGGGGGGTGGGGGGGGAGGTAGGAGGGGCTGAGGGAGAGGGAGAGAGAATCTTTTTAAGCAGGCTCCACACTCAGCACCAGAGCCAGAAGCGGAACTTGATCTCATGACCCTGAGATCACGACCTGAGCCGAAATTGAGCCTGTCACTTAACTGACAGAACCATCCAGGTACCTCAGTGCCTGTTATTTTATTTATTTTTTTTATTTTTTTATTTTTTTAAAGATTTTATTTACTTATTTGACAGAGAGAGACATAGTGAGAGAGGGAACACAAGCAGGGGAGTGGGAGAGGGAGAAGCAGGCTTCCCGCTGAGCAGGGGGCCCTATGTGGGGCTCGATCCCAGGACCCTGGGATCATGACCTGAGCTGAAGGCAGACGCTTAATGACTGAGCCACCCAGGCGCCCCAGTGCCTGTTATTTTAAAACTGGTTTCTTCTCTTCAAATTTATTCATACTGGTCACATTTTATGTACGTGTGAATATATTTCTTCTCTAAAACATGATGCTCCTCAAAAATATGAATTTAACTATTGTACATTTTACTGGGATAGCCTTTATCAATATTAAAGGAAATCTTTAAATCTAGTATCATACCTCAGAATCTGCTTGTTTTCAGTGGACATATTAAAGTAATAAACTTTTGCGTATGAGACTTTTTAAATGTATGTAGACATATCTTCCCAATCTGTCACTGTTTTGTCAATTTCCTACTTGTTTCCTCCTTGCTAAGGAGAGCCTACTTTAGCCAGCCTCTTCCCCCAAGTATGACTTTAAAATATTTATTTTCTTTTAAAATTTTTTTCTTTTTGTTTGAGAATTTAATTTACCTACATTTTATTTAAAGTATTAAATGAGATACAGGATTAAGATTTTTTTAAGATTTCATTTTAGAAGTTTTAAGTTTACAGCAAAATGGAGAGGAAGGTGCAGAGATTTCCCATACACTCCCTGCCCCCACACATCTGTAGCCCCCCTATTACCGACATCTCCCACCAGAGTGGGACTTTTTTTACAATTGATGGACCTAACTTCATATCATAATTATCCAAAGTCCATCGTTTACATAAGGTTCACTCTTGGTGTTGTACATTCTATCAATTTGGGCAAAGTTAGTGACACATATTCATCATTATAGTATCATACAGAGTATTTTCATTGCCCTAAAAAAATCTTCTTCCTCCTATTCATCCTTCCCACCTCCCTGACAACCCTCATCTTTTTACTATTTTCATAGCCTTTTCAGATTGGCTTCTTTCATGAGCAGCACGTGTTAGTTTCCTTCATGTCATTTCATGGCTTGATAGCTCATTTCTTTTTAGCAAAAAATAATATTCCATTGTCTGGATGTACCACAATTTAACCATTTACCTACTGAAGAACATTTTAGTTGGTTTTGAAATTTTGACACTAAAGCTGGTAAACATCCATGTGCTGCTGGTTTTTGTGCAGTTGTTTTCAACTGTTGCACAAATACCAGGGAGGACAATGCTGGGTCATATGATTAGAGTATATTTAGTTTTGTAATAAACTACCAAAGTGGCTGTATCATTTTTCATTCCCACCAATAATAAGTAAGAGTTTCTGTTACTCCACATATTCAGGATTTGGTGTGGTCAGTGTTCTGGATTTTGATAATTCTAATAGTTGTGCAGTGGTATTTTATTGTTGTTTTAATTTGCATTTTCCTAATAACATATGGTGTGGAACATCTTTTCATATACTCATTTGATACCTGTGTATCTTCTTTGGTGAGGTGTCTTAACTCTCTTTATTTTTATTGTGTCACTTGTGTTTTGATGTCTTATATAAGAAACCATTGCCTGGGGTGCCTGGGTGGCTCAGTTGGTTAAGCGACTGCCTTCGGCTCGGGTCATGATCCTGGAGTCCCTGGATCGAGTCCCGCATCGGGCTCCCTGCTCGGCGGGGAGTCTGCTTCTCCCTCTGACCCTCCTCCCTCTCATGCTCTCTGTCTCTCATTCTCTCTGTCTCAAATAAATAAATAAAATCTTAAAAAAAAAAAAAGAAACCATTGCCTGATACAATATACTTCTATGTTTCCATAGAAAAGTTTGCCAGTTTTAATTATTATATTTAGGTTTGTGATTCACTTAGTTTCTTTTCTTCTTTCTTTTCTTTCTTTCTTTCTTTCTTTCTTCTTTCTCTTTTTTGTATGTTGTAAGAGGTAAGGGACCAACTTCATTCTTTTGTGTGGATATCCCATTGTCTCAGCACCATATTGTTAAAAAAAAAATCATTTCCCCTTTTAATTGTCTTGGCACAGTTGCCAAAAATCAATTGACTATAAACATAAGAGTTTATTTCTAAACTATTAATTCCAGCTTATTGATCTATATGCCAATCCTTATGCTGGTACCATAAGCAGCTATCTTGATTACTGTTGTTTTTTAGTAAGTTTTGGAATCAGGGAATATGAGTCCTCCAACTCTGTTCTTCTTTTTAGTATTGTTTGGCTATTCTGGGACCTTTGCATTTCCATAGGAACTTCAGCATTAGTTTACCATTTCTGCAAGAAAGCACTTGGGATTAAGATAGGGGATGCATTGAATCCATAGATCAATTTGAGCAGTATGCGATTGTAACAATATTAAGTCTTTTAACCCATGACCTTGAGATGTCCTTCTATTTATTTAGTTCTTTTGTGATTTTGTTCAAATATATTTTGTAGTATTCATTGAGTAAGTCTTGCACTTTTTTGGTGAAATTTATTAAGTATTTTATTCTTTTGATGTTTTTGATGTTTAATGGGATCATTGCCTTAATTCACTTTTAGGTTATTCACTATTATTAGAAATATACTTTATTTATATATCAATCTTTTATCTTGCAATGTTACTGAACTCATTTTATAAGTTCTAACAATTATTTTGTAGATTCCTGAGGGTTTTCTATGTACCAGATCATGCCCATCTGCAAAAAAAGATAATTTCTTCTTTGTTTCTAATCTGGATGCCTTTGATTTCTTCCTTTTGCCTAATTATCCAGGATAGAACTTCTAGCAGACATGTTGAATAAAAGTAGTGAGATGTTCTTTCTCAGTATGAGCAAATTCCATTTTATTCTTAGTTTGTTGAGTGTTTTTTTTTTAAATCATTTTATCAGGTAAAGTTATTGGACTTTACCAAATAGTTTTTCTGTGCCTATTGAGATGGCCACATGGGTTTTGCTTTCTATTCTGTTAACATGATGTGTTCTATTGATTCATAAATTACTATTCTTGAGTGGCTTTTCATTCTTACTCTGTGTGCTGGCTGGTCTGTGCTATAGACCAAAATATGTTTTAGTACTGGCTGATTCTAACTGTTAGCTGTACAGTCTTCATATGCTGTTCAGTGTCTAAGCTTATGGGGATATAACACTAGTAAGGCAGCAAATTTGGACTCAGGGCCAAACCATGTTTTCCAATGTCTTTTTGTTATTGGTAATAAAGAGGGTATTCTTAGCTCTTGTTGACTAGTATATCAGTTTCTCCTATGGCTTAAAATTTGAGGAGAGAGAGGTGTGATTAATTGATTATTTTCAAAATGCTGTGAATCAGGTATTTCCAGTGGCTACTAACTATGAATCTAAGGTATAACCTCAATTTTTCCAGTTTCAGTAATAATTGCATTGACTTACCATTTAAGTCAAGTTAAATATTGCCACAATTTAAATATTATCCTCAAATAGCATCTTTTTAAAATTGGCATTTAAGTAATAATCACTGAGCAGAAATTGTATTAAATTGAAGGATTGCTTATCCTGATCTATCCAAAAATAAATTTGCAGTTATTCCATGCATTTCTACTTCCTGAGAACAGACATTTTCTGTATTAGTAAAATTAAAGGTAAAATACTTTAAATTTAACATAGAACTGAATGCTAGCAGGACACTACATTAAATGTTAATTTTACTCCTATTAATTTTATAGTTTTCATTAAACACAATTTATAAATTTGCATTAGTTTTATACTTTCTTAATAATTTATGCATAAGATGTTTTAAAATGATGCTCCATATTTATAGATATTAAGTAACAATACACTTTAGAGTATGTCAATGGGAATTATGGAAGTTTTTTTTTTTTTTCCTTGAAGAGAGAGAACATAGGGGGAAGAGGCATAGGGGGAGAGAGAGAGAATCTCAAGCAGGTTCCATGCTCAGCAGCTCAGAGTCTGATGTAGCGCCTGATCCCAGGAAACTGAGATCATGACCCAAGCTGAAATCAAGAGTTGGACGCCCAACTGACTGAGTCACTCGAGCACCCAAGATTTCTGTTTATGCCAGTTTCTTACATTAATCAAATTTGATAATCTTTGCTCTGAATAATCTAGACTACTTGCATATCTCTGTGCTGGTCTGACTTCTTAGTGTTTTTTGCTAAGTCATCTCTTTCTGACTCAGACTGCCTAGTGGATCCCTACTGCTCCTTTTAGGTGGGTCCAAAAGCTGCAGTCATTCTCCAGCTCCCCACCAATCTTTACCATGCATCCCATGGGTGTGTCCATATGCATGCAGGTGCGCGCGCATGCACACATGTCTTTCATTTCTAGTCTGTGTTCCTATTGTGTATTTTAACATCTGTATCACTTACCCAATTCTCTTACTTATCATTGACTCATTTATGTCCCTTCTTATGTTAAAATTTCCTTAAGAACAAGAGCTATGTCTCACTGTGCTCTCTGTCTTCCTTTCCCAGGTTACTACTTAGTCCAGAGTACATTTTCTTGATTATGAGTTGAATTAAGTAAACATATGATCAGTACTATGCGGTTTTAGAATGAAGTGCTATAAAATGACATTATGAGGTTTTGCTTTTTCATATGTTAAAGGATGTGTAGAAACTTTTTTTTTCTAAAATGTAGGAAAGGCATATTGCTCTTTAGAACATATTATACATTTCATTTTATATTTTTTTAAGATTTTATTTATTTATTTGACAGAGAGAGATACAGTGAGAGAGGGAACACAAGCAGGGGGAGTGGGAAAGGGAGAAGTAGGCTTCCCGTGGAGCAGGGAGCCCAATGCGGAGCTCAATCCCAGTACCCTGGGATCATAACCTGAGCCGAAGGCAGACGCTTAATGACTGAGCCACCCAGGCACCCCACACATTTCATTTAAATAGTCAGTTTTCTAATAAGGAATTAATGCCTTTTTTTAAGCTAGAAAATGTTATGATCTAAAAATAGAATATATTTAAACTCTCTTTATACTATTCATTTTAATTTTGGAAAAGTTTGCTATCAATACCCATTGTAATAACAGAAAATCCAATTCTGATTTATAGATAACTTAGTGATTCCAGTTTTCTCATTGCAATGCAGCTTATTTCCCTACTGACAGAACACTGTTTTAAAGTAAATTACCATTTCTACTAATGAAGTCAACTCTATTTACACAAGGAATATTTTGCTGTTGTTTTGTTTTTTTGTTTGTTTGATTGTTTGTTTTAACCTGAATTAGATTGAAGGATATGAAACAATGAAGTAAGTCAAGAGCCATGAGGAAGAGCCTTGAAGACAAATGGAATAATAAGTGAAAGGAACTGAAGAGAGAGAGAGGTTGATGTGTTGAAAAATTGTAATTGGTGTTAATTGTAATTGGTCTATAGTTGAGCTGTAAGGTACTCTTGGTGGGAAAGTAAATACTAACAAAGTAGAGTCAGTTTAGTAGGCTTAATAATGACACCCCAAAATAGATGCATGCCCTAGTCCCTGAAATCTGTAAATTTTACCTTATATGGGCATAAAGGTCTTTGCAGATGTGATTAAGTTAAAGATCTTGAGATGAGATTTTACCAGATAATCTTGGTGTTCTCTTAATGCAGTCATATGTATCAACAAAAGAGGGAGGCAGAGAAAAAAAATTAGACACACAGAGAAGACGATAATGTGGACACCAAGGCAGAATTTGTGGTGATGGAGCCACAAGCCAAGGAATGGTTATAGCTACCAGAAGCTGAAAGAGGCAAGGAATGGATTCTCTAGAGTGTCTGTGGGGGCGGGGGTAGGGCACAGCTCTGCTGTCACTTGATTTCAGCCAAGTGGAACTAGTTTTGGACTTCTGGCTTCCAGAACTATAAGAGAATAAATTTTTGTTATTTTAAGCCATCAAATTTGTGCTGATTTATTACAGCAGCCCCAGGAAATAAACAGTTGGTAAGGGCCAACTCCGGTGGAAACTTGTATGATAAGCTAAGTAATTGTACTATAACCCCTGGTTATTTAAAAAAAATAATCAAGGTCTTATAATCATAAAAATAAAGTAAGTAACAAAAAATACATCTTCAATTACAATCCAAATATATAACCTTACCATGTATGTTTATTAAAAACCAGGTAATTTTTATATTAATTATTCTGTCTACCTATATGTATACATATTAACTTTTTTATGTGTCTTTGTGCTTTGTTTTACTGAAGAGGTTATGAAATTTAACCTTTTAGGTCATTTAAAAAAAATTTTTTTTTAAGATTTTATTTATTTGACAGAGAGAGACACAGCAAGAGGGGGAACACAAGCAGGGGGAGTGGGAGAGGGAGAGGGAGAGGGAGAAGCAGGCTTCTTGCCAAGCAGGGATCCTGAAATGGGGCTCAATCCCAGGACCCTGGGATCATGACCTGAGCCGAAGGCAGACACTTAACGACTGAGCCACCCAGGTGCCCATAGGTCATTTTTTTCTTTTGATAATTTTATCAAATCTATCAATATGCCACAGGAAAATATACAAACACATAAAATATCATACACAAATTTTATGCCTTAAAAAATTGATGAAACAAAACCATCCACTCCATGGGAATTCATAAAAACTTTGGTTGGGATAGACTTTAAAACAAGAACTCAGTGTTAAAACCTGCAAAGTCAATGTGTAACCATTTCAGAATTTATTTTGTAATCCTTACCACTAGTGAACCAAGAATAAGAAAGAGCACACTGAATCATTTGCTGATAGTGAGTTAAAGTGAAAAACAATTTGATTTTACTCCCCTTCTAACTAGCAACATGACTTCAAAGAAGTTCCTTTAAGGTTTTCTATTTCAAATTCTCATTTATACATTGCTGCAGTTACATAGGTATTGTGTAAGGCCTGTTTCAGTTTGAATCCTCTACTTTTCTCTAACTACAATGTTTTACTTTTCTAGCTAGAGAAGAAGGACCAGACAATAATTTTAGAACAACTTAACTCTTCTGGAAATGCTGACAAGGTTCAATGTAGTTAGAGCAGTCAAGAAAGAAGTGAACTGTGAAACAATTGGCATTATTGTTCTTTTCTACCAGTTCTGAGAATATTGTTAGATTTTGACATAGAAACTTACTTCCTAAGAGCATATATATATATATATTTATAAGCATAGATAACTTGTTGATTGTTCAAACTATTATCTGATCCCTGCTCATCAGGCAAATGTCTAATTCCACTTTAGTGTGTGTTAGTTATTGAAAGTTGTTTTGTGGGTACAGATTCTACCAATGCCAACGGTCACTCACTTTGAAAATAATCTCTCTTGAAATAAATGTGTAAACATAGCTAGCTAAGATGTGCACATCTCTCAATACTATCAGTACCCTGAATTAAAATGACTAAGGATATCAGTGCCCTACAAATGGTGTATCTGAAAACTCAAAAGAGAATAGCATTCATTTATTATTGATTGTGTGTCTGCTTTCTAACATTTTCCTATACCTATATGTTTCCTATATGTTGGCTAGAAGGGTGAACTAGAATGTAGACTGTTTCGGCTTTACTGGTTATGTACAGTCCTTAGCATTGGGCAGTAAACTAGACGACACAATATATGTTTTGATCATATTTGATGATTTTGAATTATCCTAGTTTTTCATCACCTTATATCATGTGTAACAATACTGAGATTGCAGAGGTCCTTATAAAATGGGCTGAAATATTTAGTTTGAGAAGAAAAAATATTCATGCACCAAGAATAAAGATTTTAATGTGTTTATAAACTCAGTGCACTTCATGAAATCTTATATTGCCCACATGAACTTTGTATGGTATTACTCAGGCTGTGGCAATCAACTATAGCAAAATTTTGCAACTATTTATAGAATTAAATTTCACCTTATAAATATGTCATATGTCAGGAACATATATATTTGCTAATGTTTCAATAAACTGTGTCAAGATATTCTAAATTAAATTAATATAATATGTACATTATTTCTAAAAGTTAGTGATGTTTATACCTATTTTAATAAAATAATTTTATACTTTATACAATTTTAATTTTATAAACCAATTAATATCCTAAAAGCACTAGTCAAAAAAAATATCTATATATCATATAGCTAACTCTGGTAGTAAATAATCACCTCCCATTAATCATTTTATGTATCCTTTTTGTATATCCAAATTTTTACTTTTGGAGTGAGTACTTTCAAACACATTACTACTTAGTTATAATCTGATTATGAAACCACCAAAATGAATGAAATCATTAGATAAAATGAATCAGAATTCTGTGCCGCCCATTTTATTTATTTATTTATTTATTTATTTTAAATTATTTATTTATTTATTTGAGAGAGAGAGAATGAGAGACAGAGAGCATGAGAGGGAGGAGGGTCAGAGGGAGAAGCAGACTCCCCGCCGAGCAGGGAGCCCGATGCGGGACTCGATCCCGGGACTCCAGGATTATGACCTGAGCCAAAGGCAGTCGCTTAACCAACTGAGCCACCCAGGCGCCCATGTGCCGCCCATTTTAAAGATATTGTTCTTTAATTTTAACATTGTGTTTCGTCCATTTGGCAGACTGAGGACTTGGGTAAAGAGAAGTTATGTGATTTGTCGACAACACAAAGGAACCTTTCTGATCCAACAGTTGTCAACAGTGCTGATGACTCCAGCCACTGGAATTCATTTCAATTCTGATAAATAAAATAAGAATGCTTATTTCTGACCTCCCTTATTTACAGAACAAGTGAACAATGTAGGAGGAGAATACAAGAGATATATTACAACAAACAGCATGTATATATGAATCAATATGTCCAACACAGCTACATTCTAAAGCTCTTATTGGTTCAATCAAAACATTTCACTCAAGCATATTGACAATTCTGATTCTGTGGATAAAAATGTACTACCTATGCCATAGAAACCAATCAGCTCTTTGAACCAAGTGAGGATATAAATCACCAAGCAAACACAAGTTTTCAAAGCTTGTTCCAAACAGAACTTCAACAACCCAACAAAGCTGTAACTAGCAAAGACATTAGATGGATCAGCCTGCTGTGCAACGAACAGAGGAGGTAGCTTTGTTCCACTCTGGCTTTGAGCTGACCTGGGGCTTAACAGGCAGTCACAGTGCCAGGTTCTGCAAACTGCAGCATTGACCACAAATCAAAAAATAGTCTTCCTTGGCAACCATCATTTTAGCTAGAGCTAAACATATAGGCAGTTAAAAATGACAGTGTCATAGTTATATAGGCAAGAATAACACATTATCTAGATATATGTACATGTAAGTATTTTTGTAAAATTCCAAATATATATTATATATATATATATATATATATACACACACACATATTCATATACAAAATATACATAATTATTTAATGGACTGAAGATGCAGAAAAGAGTAGGAGTCAGTTTGAGGACTTATTAAATTTTGTGATAAAATCTCTGATTTTCAGATTAAAGTAAATCATAAGAAAGAAATTCACATTTTAGAATTTGGGATGATTGCAATGGAAGATGGTACCATTGATCTAATATTCAATATTAGATCACAGGAAGGGATATCTGTTTTCTCTTATGTTTTACTACCCCATTTATTAGAAAAATCTCTGCCTTGCAGATATTGATATTGCTTTTAATTGCAGTCTCTCTATTGAAAACCATCAATTGAACTGCCAGATGTACACCAATGTTATCCTTATCTGCCATATTTACAATTTTGATTACCAAACTAGCATTACACTGCAGTTATCTTGAAGTGACACTGTATTAAAAAAATTAAAAAACAGATTGTGATGCAAATGCTGTACTGCTGAAAGTCTCTAAATATAAATTGGTGCTAATGATTAAATTGTGAATCACAATTTGAGGTGGTAGACAAGGAAATAATTATTTTAATTTCTGCAGATATTATTTGGAACTTTAATACATGCAAGATAATCCTCAATCAGAGCAATGACTTCAGATTTATTCCATATGCATGCATGCAATACAATTATATAAGTGTCAATTACTTTGAAATATTTCTTCCAAATTTTAATCATGGTTAGAATTGTTGTTATTGTTATGATTACATTATTGCTGCCTTCAAAAATATCCAGTCTCCTACATTCTCTTCTTTTTCATAAAGTTCACATTTAAAACGTTTAGACGATGTCACAAATTATCATAAAAAATTTTGGTTGATTAAAATTAATTAATCAACTTAAAGTTGGAATTATGTAGTACTCAAAGCATTCCATTACAAAGATAAAATCAGAATTCCAATTCTACCAATAAAGTTATTTGTGACCCTTTTGAAGACCTTATTTACTTTCTCTGGAACTCACTAAACAAGATGATCACACCCTACTCAATGATGTCTAAAACATCTTAAAAATCTAAAATTTGACCTTACTGTTGTTTAAAATTTATTTTCTAGAAGCACAAAATCTTCATCCCCTAGAATTGATTATATTAAACACTGAAAAGCCATATTAAGGAGCTACATGGGTTGTTGATTTATCTCATGATAAGAATACTAAGGTCAATTTTTAATATAAAATGAGCACTTGACTTTCTATTAATTTCTGGAGAATAAAAAGATGGGTTCATTTGTGAAGAAAGATTTTCTTTACTTACCCAAATGTAGTTGAGAAACTCTGCCCTTGTGTGGCTTTGTTTATGCATTTCATGGAGTGTTGAAATACATATTTTATAATACACAAAAACAGTATTTGCATATAAATTACCTAAAGGGATGGATTTTTTTGATATACAGATTATGCGTGTGTATGTGTCTTTAATTTTATGAAGAGAGACATCATGTTCTTAATTTTGATTATAAGTAGTAATAGAGAAAACCTTTGAAATAAATATTTAATTGAAATATTTTTTCTTCATTCTATGAGTAAAACTTTTCTTTAAATTTAATAATAACATTTATGTAAATATGGAAAGTATTTATGATATAGAGAAAAAATAATACTTAGGGGAAAGCCAGCCATTTGAGTATTACGAGTATCAGAAAAGCTCATTCTAAATAGATTAAAATATAAATGACACAAGCATAATGCTAAGCAATTTATCTTAAAAAAATAGATTGAAATATCTTCAGGAAATCACGGCAGCATGTTATTTCTTAAACAAGACTGAAAAAGCATAAGGCATAAAGTGAGATTAATTAATTTGACCACATTAAAATAAATAAACTCTGTAAGAGTTTAAACAAAGTAAAAAGACAAGCTATATATTGTGGGAAACAAAAGGCACTTGCAATCCATATGACTAACAAAGAAGTCTGTAAAGAACTCACAAATTATAAGACACAAAATGGATGCAGGGGTGCTTGGGGGCTCAGTTGGTTAAGTGACCTACTCTTAATTTCAGGGTCGTGATCTCAGGGTCATCATCTCAGGGTCCTGAGAATGAGCCATGCCTGGGCCTCTGTTCTGAGCGTGGAGTTGCTTAAGATTCTCTCTCCCTCTCCCTCTGCACCTATTCACATGCACGCACTCTCTGTCTCTCTTAAAAAAAAAGAAAAGGCGGGCGCCTGGTTGGCTCAGTTGGTTAAGCGACTGCCTTCGGCTCGGGTCATGATCCTGGAGTCCCGGGATCTTCGGCTCGGGTCATGATCCTGGAGTCCCGGGATCGAGTCCCATGTCGGGCTCCTTGCTCAGCAGGGGGTCTGCTTCTCCCTCTGACCCTCCCCCCTCTCATGTGCTCTCTCTCATTCTCTCTCTCTCAAATAAATAAATAAAAAAAAAAATCTTAAAAAAAAAAAGAAAAGGCATAAAAAGGATGCAAAATTTCCCTAAGCATTAAGGAAATATGAATTAAAAATAATTTAATAAAGTATTTCACTAGACAAAAATTTACATTTTAAATTTTGCAAAAAAATTTAAAAATCTAAAAATAATTTTTTAAAAGATTTTTTATTTATTTACTTGAGAGAGAGAGAACATGAACTGAGCGGGAGGGGCAGAAGGAGAGGGAGAAGCACACTTCCTGCTGAGCAGGGAGTCCAGTGCAGGTCTGATCCCAGGCCCTTGAGATCACAACTTGAGCTGAAGGCAGAGGCTTAACTGACTGAGCCACCCCGGTGCCCCCAAAATCTGAAAATAATTTTAATCTAACTAGTATTTTTCTTTTTTAAAAAATATTATACAAGGCAGTGATTTAATTTCATTTATATTCAACTGTATATCCAATTGCGCAGACTACATTTAATGATAGTCACTGTTTTTTTTTTTTTAAAGATTTTATTTATTTATTTGAGACAGAGAGAATGAGAGAGAGAGAACACATGAGAGGGAATAGGGTCAGAGGACGAAGCAGACTCCCTGCCAAGCAGGGAGCCCGATGCGGGACTCGATCCAGGGACTCCAGGATCATGACCTGAGCTGAAGGCAGTCGCTTAACCAACTGAGCCACCCAGGCGCCCGATAGTCACCGTTTTGATTTTAATTACTAATGACCCCAGTCATGCCCTTTAGTCTCTCTCTTATGTGCACACAAGCACACACATATATGCACACATGCACAGACATACACATACACAAAGAGAACTATCTTTTTTCAATTTTCTAAGCTACTGATATATTCTTTCTATTCTCTCAACTTTATCATTTGTCCATTTTGTACCATTTGGGGGAAGTTTTTATTTCTCTAAGGGTCAGCTTTATCCATCTTCAAAACTTTTCAAAACTTTATACTTACAAAAGAATACAAAAACCAAATTGTTAAGATTTTTGAATGATTGTAAAGGAAATGAACTGAAAACTTCACAGGCATTGTTTCAGCATTTGCCTTATTATCTACAGCATCTTTAGGCTATAATTTATCTACCTTAAAACATAAATAAGACCACCTCAATAACAGAGTCCTCTTTAGCAAATAAGCTATTTCTCTGTACTTCCTAATAAGAAAATCTTTGAAAGAGAAGTCCATATAATTATTTTTCTCCTATTTTTCTTTTTGGAATGACTCCAATGAGCCATTTTTCACAAAGTTGATTGAATGAGATTTTGTCAAGGATAACAATCACCTGGAAATTATTACATCTAATGGATAATTTCTGACTTCTCATATAACTTCACCTCTGAATAGTATTTGATACAATTAGCTACACTTTCCTTCCTGAAGCCATATGTTTTTCTTAGTTTCTAGGACATTATACTCAATTTTTCCTACCTCACTGGTTACTCCTTCCATTTCCTTTGCTAGATTCTCCTCATATCCATGATCTCTAAATGTTAGAGTATCTTAGAGCACCGTTCTAGGCCCTTTCCTCTTTTCTATCTCATCCAATCTCAAGGCTTTAAACACTGTGCATAAATTAACAATTCTCCATTATTTTTTACTGAACTTTTCCCTTGAATTCCAGACTCATTTATCAAAATGCTTACTAGATCTATATTTTGATATCTAATAAGCATCTCAACTTAAATCTGTCCAAATCCTGATGCAATGTCCTTGTGCCCAAACCAATTCTCCTTAAATTTTATCCAGTTCAGTAATTGGCAGTTTCACAGAACTAGTCTGTTTCTCATTGCCCTCATTACAAATAAAAGCACTGAAAAGTTAGTTTTTACAATCATTTGGTTTCTATTAGATGGCAGAAAATACCACTCTTTGAAGTAGTGGCAATCATAAAATCTGATTATCTTTTTATACCTGTTTGTCTTGATGATTCTCAGATCTCTAGGCATCTGGGATACAAATGACATTTAAAATTGTTCCCAATTATTGATAGGATACTCAGTGCTTTTTATCTTGTGATCGGTATTCAATTTTGTTAGTTTTTCCCATGACATCATAATTAAAAATCTCCTTACAACAGTAAAGTACTTAGCTTTTTACAATGTCCTATTTATAGTTGTGCTGGTTCTTTTGTATCAGCGGAAGACATTTTAAAACATTTGGAGATTATTTGTACATATAAATTTGTTATTTGTACTATAGGAATAGAAAATATAAGCAAATACTTATATTAGATTAATTACAAAGAACTTTAATTGTTTTCACAACAATTGTATAAATGAACATTAACTGTTGGAATGTGAATGGACATGGAATGAGAGGAATGACTTCTGGCTTGTCTTTAGCTTTATACCTCCTTATAATCCTGATGTGAAATCTAAGATATGAAATTTCTCCTTGTTTTTAAGGTATTGGGGAATTTTCATAAAATGTACACAAATGAGTCAAATCAATATGGAGGAAAATCTTCATATGTTAACCACCATTTGATAATATGTGTTAAAGTTAACCCTGACCCCATCCACAATATGACTAGAAATGTATTATAGATAACATCATACAATAAAGTAGGGGTAACCCATCAATAAACTCCTGTAAGTTTACCTAGATTCTTGGAAATTTTAATGAGATTTCCTCTATTGTATGAGTACAACATATCTTCTAAACAAACAGAGTACAACATATCTTCTAAACAAACAAATTGGATATATCTTTGCTTCTTTCTTAAAACAAAAAGTAATTTGGATTATAAAGTCTCTGAATTTAAAAGAAATACTTGCTCATAGAGATTAAAAACACTTGAAGATGTTAAAAAATCTAATCGCACATGCAGATTGAAAGGGATGAAAAAACATGTACCATGCAAATGAAAGTGAAAAGAAAGCTGGGGTAGCAATACTTATATTGGACAAAATAGACTTGAAAACAAAATCTGTAACAAGAGAGAAAGAAGGACACTACATACTGATAAGGGGAACAATCCAAGAAGAGGATATAACAATTGTAAATTCTATTCACCCAATATGGGAGCACCTAAATACATAAAGCAACTGTTAACAGACACAGAGGAAGAAACTAACAGTAATACAATAATAGTGGGATACTTTAACATCTCTCTTACATCAATATATAGATCTTTCAGACAGAAAATCTACAAGGAAACAGTTACTTTGAATGACACATTAGACCAGATGGACCAAGCATATATACAGAATGTTCTGTCAATAGTGGAATACAAATTTTTTTCAGGTGCACATGAAACACTCTGCTGTATACACCACATGTTAGGCCACAAAACAAATCTCAATAAATTAAAAAAAAAATCATGTCACACTTTTTTTTCCAACTACAGTAGCATAAAAAATAGAGATCAATCATAAGAAAAAAACCTGGAAAGAATGCAAATACATAGAAGCTAAATAACATGCTACTAAACAACAAATGGGTCAACCAAGAAATCAAAAGGAAATTTAAAAGAATACATGGAGACAAGTGAAAATAAAAACACAACAGTCCAAAATCTTTGGGATGTAGCAAAAGTTGTTCTAAGAGAGAAGTTTATGGTAATACAAGCTTAACTCAAGAAAGAAAAAATTCAAATAAACAATCTAACCTTACACATAAAGGAACTAGAAAAAGAAAAATAAACAATACCCAAAGCCAGTAGTAGAAGGAAGGAAATAATAAAGATTAGAACAGAAATAAATGAAGTGGAGACTAAAAAAACAAAATGATAGGAAAGATCACTGAAACCAGAAGCTGGTTCTTTGAAAAAATAAACAAAATTGATAAACCCTCAGCCAGACGGTGTTGGGAAAATTGGACAGCCACATGCAGAAGAATGAAACTGGACCATTTTTTTACACCACACACAAACATAAACTCAAAATGGATGAAAGACCTAAATGTGAGACAGGAATTCATCAAAATCTTAGAGAAGAACACAGGCAGCAACCTCTTTGACCTCAGCCACAGCAACTTCTGGCTAGACACATCTTCAAAGTCAAGGAAAACAAAGGCAAAAATAAACTATTGGGAGGTCATCAAGATAAAAAGCTTTTGCACAACAAAGGAAACAGTTGGCAAAACCAAAGGGCAAACTACAGAATGGGAGAAGATATTTGCAAATGTTTTATCAGATAAAGGGTTGTATCTAAAATCTATAAAGAACTTATCAAACTCAATACCCAAAGACCAAATAATCCAGTCAAGAAATGGACAGAGGACATGAACAGATATTTCTCCAAAGAAGACATACAAATTGCCAATAGACACATGAAAAAAATGCTCCACATCACTCAGCATCAGGGAAATACAAATCAAAACCACAATGAGTTACCACCTCACACCAGTCAGAATGGCTAAAATTAACAAGTCAGGAAACAACAAAAATGGGCGAAGATGTGGAGAAAGGGGATCCCTCTTACACTGTTGGTGGATGAATGCAAGATGGTGCAGTCACTCTGGAAAACAGTATGGAGGTTCCTCATAAAGTTAAAAATAGAGCTACTCTATGACCCAGCAATTGCACTACTAGGTATTTACCCCATAGTTACAAATGTAGTGATTCAAAGGGGCACCTGCACCCCAATGTTTATAACAGTAATGTCCACAATAGCCAAACTATGGAAAAAGCCCAGATGTCCATTGACAGATGAACGGATAGGGAAAATGTGATATATATATATATATATATAATGAAATATTACCCAGCCATCAAAAAAAAAAAATCTTCCCATTTTCAACGATTTGGGTGGAACTAGAGGGTATTATGCCAAGTAAAATAAGTCAATCACAGAAAGACAATTATCATATGATTTCACTCATATGTGGAATTTAAGAAACAAAATAGAGGAGCATAGAGGAAGGGAGGGAAAAATAAAGCAAGATTAAATTAGAGAGGGAGACAAACCATGAGAGACTCTTAACTATAGGAAACAAACTGAGGGTTGCTGGAGGGGAGGGAGATGGGGAGATGGTGTAACTTGGTGATGGGCATTAAGGAGGGCATGTGATGTAATATATAGAACTGATGAATCACTGAACTCTGCCTCGCTAACTAATAATACATAATATGTTAATTAATTAATTTTAAAAAATTAAAAAAAATCTGTTCCACTTCTATACACTAATAATGAAGGAGTAGAAAAGAGAAATTAAGAAAGCAATCTCATTTATAATTGTGCCAAAAAATACCTAGGAATAAACTTAACCAAGGAGTTCACCTGTACTCTAAAATTTATAAAACACTGATGGAAAAAATTGAAGATGATAACAAAAAATGGAAAGATATTCCATGTTCTTAGATTGGAAGAATGGATATTGTTAGAATTCTCATCCTACCTAAAGCATTCTACAGATTTTTTTTTTAACAAGAGAACAAATCTACACCTTTATTTACTTTTCATTAAATTTAAATCCTTGTGGTGAGTGCTGTGAATTGTGTAAGACTGTTGAATCACAGATCGTTACCTCTGAAACAAATAATACAATATATGTTAAAAAAAAAAAAAAGAAGAAGAAGATAGCAGGAGGGGAAGAATGAAGGGGAGGAAATCGGAGGGGGAGACGAACCATGAGAGACGATGGACTCTGAAAAACAAACAGGGTTCTAGAGGGGAGGGGGGTGGGAGGATGGGTTAGCCTGGTGGTGGGTATTGAGGAGGGCACATTCTGCATGGAGCACTGGGTGTTATACACAAACAATGAATCATGGAACACTGCATCAAAAACTAATGATGTAATGTATGGTGATTAACATAACAATAAAAATTAAAAAAAAAATCCTTGAGGGGTACAGCATCACACAGATTCTGTGGCCAATGGGTTTAGCAGGAAGGTTGCTTCGGAATTTGGCACGAACCATGCCACTGTTTCCATGAGCACGAGTTACTTTTCCCTAGATTACTCTGGTTTGGTTTGGCTTGCCACCAGGAGTCACTGTGTTGTTCTTTGCTTTGTACACATAAGCACATCTCTTGCCTAGATAGAATTCCGTTTCGTCTCGAGCATAAACACCTTCGATTTTAAGAAGATTTCTGTGCTGCCTCTGGTTCCAGAGACCCCGCTTATAGCCAGCAAAAATGGCCTTGGACCACAGCCTTCCAGACATTATTTGGCATTATAGGAGTCCTGCTCCCAGCAGGCCTCCACAAACTCCAAGATGGCAGAAAAAGAGCATTCTACAAATTTAGTGCAATCCCTATCACAATATCAACATTTTCCACAGGACTAGAACAAATAATCCTAAAATTTGTATGGAACCACAAAAGACCTCAAATAGACACATCAATCTTCAGGAAGAAGAGCAAAGATGTGAGTATCACAGCCCCAGATTTCAAGATACACTACAAAGCTATAGTAATCAAAAGAGTATAGTGGCAGCACAAAAATAGTTACATATATTAGTGGAACACGATAGAGCGCCTAGAAATAAACTCACACTTACATGGCCAATTAATCTATAAGAAAGGAGAAAATATACAATGGTACAATGGAGAAAAGACAGTCTCTTCAACAAATGGTGCTCGGAAAACTGGACAGCTACTTGTAAAAGAATGAAGCTTGGTTGACCCATTTGTTGTTTAGTAACATGTTATTTAGCTTCTATGTATTTGCATTCTTTCTATTTTTTTTTCTTATGATTGATCTCTAGTTTTTATGCTACTGTAGTTGGAAAAAAGGTGTGACATGATTTCTTTTTCTTTCTTACCCCATACACAAAAATAAACTCAAAATGGATTAGAGACCTAAATGTGAGATCTGAAATCTTAAAACTTCTAGAAGAACACATAAGCAGAGTTTCTTTGGAATTGTTAATAGAAACATTTTTCTAGATATGTCTCCTGAGGCAAGGAAAACAAAAGCAAAGATACACTATTGGGGCTATGCCATAATAAAAAAATCTTTTGCACAGCAAAGGAAACCATCAACAAAAAGACAAGACAAGGTACTAAATGGGAAAAGATATTTTCAAATGATATATCTGACAAGGGGTTAATATACAAAAGATACAAAAACTTAAACAACTCAACATCAAAAAATCAAATAATCTGATCCAAAAATGGGCAGAGGAAGACATACAGATGGCCAACAGGTGAATGAAAAGATTTTCAACATCACTAATCATGAAGGAAATGCAAATCAAAACCACCACGAGATGTCACCTTATACCTGTCAGAATGACTAGAATCAAAAAGGCAAGAAATAACAAGTGTTAGCAAGGATGTAGAGAAAAAGCAACATTTGTGCACTATTAGTGGGAATGCAAACTGATGCAGCCACTGTGGAATACAGTATGGAGGTTCCCCCAAAAATTAAAAACAGAAATACCATATGATTCAGTAATTCCACTGCTGGGTGTTTACCCAAAGAAAACAAAAACACAAACTGAAAAGATACATGCACCCTAAGGTTTATGGCAGCATTATTTATAATAGTCAAGATATGGAAGGAATCCAAGTGTTCATCTTTAGATGAATGAAGAAGGTGTGCTATATCTATCTATATATATGATATGATATGATATGATATGATAACTATATATATAATGAAATATTACTCAAGCATAAAAAGAGATCTTGTCATTTGCAACAGCATGGATGGAACTAGAGGGTGTAATGCTAAGCGAAAGAAGTCAGACAGAAAGATAAATACCATATGATTTCACTCATATGTGGAATTTAGAAACAAACATAAAAAATAGACAAACAAATTACAGACTCTCAAACACAGACAACACATAGGGGAGGTGTAGAAGGGTGGGTAAAATAGATAAAGGTTATTAAAAGTATTTATTGTAATGAGCACTGAAATAAGAATTGCTATAGAATTGTTGAATCATTATATTGCGCACCTAAAACTAACATAAAACTATATATTCACTATAGTTCGATTTAAAAAGTTGAAAAAAGAAGCAAGAAAGGTATTCAAGGCCTCAATATTTGAAATTGTTAAGCTAGAATTGGCATATAAGATTTAACTGTAGATATATGTATCGGTTATCAAAATTCAGCCAACTCCTAACAGAACTCCTAACAGAACTTAGGAATTTGACTCGGCAGTGTAGGCCCTCAGAAATATCAAATCGAATTGAAGAAACTAATGTGTGGAAGCTACTGTATGTGTAGATTGTAATTTTTTTTTTCCCTATAGTAGAGCTGTTACTCAAGAATCAGGCTAATGCTCTGCAGGAGAGGGCCATATAGAAGGAGGAAGAGGAGTTCAAGTCACCACGACTGATGGTAAGGAGGGGAAAAACAACAACAACAACAATAAATCTAAGTAAAGGAATTCAAAATTTTATATAAATTTCATAATAAATAAATTTTATAATAAATAAATTTAGCTTCAAATGCTATACAGAGCCATCCCTTTAAAAAAAAGTTTCAAATACTACCCTGAACTATAGCCTTGGATTTTTTTTTAAGTTTAGCCAGGAGATAAAATCACTGTAATTCATAAATAAGAAGCAAAGAAATTCAAGTTAATATCTAGCTGACAAGGAGCTTAAAAAATATGATAATTTTTAATAGGTTTATGCAACATTTGAAGATTTTTAAAACTATACCCTATTTCACATGTAAATACAATAAATCACATAATATAAGTTCAGGAAAATATCTCAAAGCAAGGTAAATCTCTGAACAAATTTAATTGCTTTAATAATTTTTGTTTAAAATACATTTCTCTCTGATTTTATCAGAGTATAAAAATTAAGTGATTGTATTAAGTCTGGGTCTACTTTTGTTCTCTATACCAATGACCTATTTTTTCATCCTTATGCAAGAACCTCCCTCTGTCTTGATTACTGTAGCTTTATAATCAGGTACTGGTGTTCTAACTTTGTTCTTTTTCAAGATTGCTTTAGAAAATCTAAGTTATTTGCGTATCTGTATACATTTTATAATCTGTTTATCAGTTTTACAAAAAAGGCCAACTGGAATTATAAAAGATTTCATTGAATCTGTACAACAATTTTGAGTAACTGTCATCTTAACAATTTAGTCTCCAATACATAAGCATGGTTTATTTTCTCATTTATTAAGGTCATTTAAAGTTTTGCTTAGCAAAAATTTGTAGATTTCAGTGGATCAGTATTCCATATCCTCTGTTAAGTGTATCCTTTCTTATATTTTTGATGTTGTGGATGAAGACAATTAAATCATCCTCAGCAAAATGACTTTTGGCTGAGCTGTTAAATTTGCCAGGTTAACAACCAGTAAATGCTCAACTGCACTCACTGGGTGGGGATCAGTAGAGCTCTTAACTAAATGTACGTTTACAGCAGGCCCACACTTTACCTATTCTCCTCCATTTAACCATGTCAGAGAGCCTTTTTGCTCTTGGGTCATGCTGTTCTTCCAGAGAATGAACTTGCTTTGCCTATGCCTGAGTGAGAAATAAATATGTGCGGCCTTGTAAATGCTGCTTTGATGTGGTGTGTTTTCACATCCCATACTTTAAAAAAGGGAAAGAGATATTGCACCAAGCTGCAGTCACAGCAAAGGACCGGTGGTACTGTAACAGACATTTTGTAAATAAAAATTTTTCTTATAAGTTCCTTTTTGATTTGTTTGCCAAGTATATATAAAAATTGGTTAGTTTTGTATGGAATCTTATAACTTTGCTAAACTAACATACTGTTCTAGTTTTTGTTTTGTAGATAGCTGTGCGTTTACTCTGTCAGTCATGTCATCTAGGAATCCAAACAGTTTAATACACTGCTTTCTGAAATTTCTTAAATCCCTGGTTCAGGTATCCAATTCAGTGTTAAACAGAAATGGGGAGAACAGATATTTGGTGTTGTTTTCAACTTTACAGCTACATTTTTCAATATTCTACCATTAATTAAGTATATTGTTAACCATAGATTTTTTCTTCTATTTTCTTCTGTCTCTTCAGCCCTCTTTTTCTTTAAACCACACTTGAATGCCTGCAATATTATCATATTGGTCATCATATTTTATTTATTTTATGTATTGCTAGAGTCTACTTGATATTTTGTTGTTTTATTTATAAGTTATTTCATAATTTTTTGTCAAATTTTTGTTAGGTGTTTTATAAAGATTACATTGGCCCCCGAAAACAATTTAGGAATGTGTCCTTTGTCTAGCTGGAAAAGATTGCTGTCGTTTCTTCTTTAGATTTATTGAAATTGTAATTTACCAATGAAATCATTGTTGTGAATTTCTTTATGGGAAGCTTTTGGGAATTAATTCAGTGTATTTTACAAACATGAAGTTGTTTGGATTTTTATTCATCATGTGTTGGTTTTGGTCATAGTTTTCAAGAAATGTATCCATTTCATGAAAACTGTTAATTTATTGGCATAATTTAATTTGTAACATTCTTGTAACATTTTCTTTCTATGTGTGTAGAATCTGCAGAGATCTCTTTTTTCATACCTGCTGTTGGCATATGTGTTCTCTCTCTGTGTTCTTGATTACTCTAAGATTTATCAATGTTGCTAAATTTTTCAAAGAGGCAGATTTTGGATTGCTTAATTTTTTCCACTGTCTTTTGTATCACTGATTTTTCAGTCTTAACCTTTATGGTTTCCTTCACTTTATTTGCTTAGGATTTATTTTGTTTTTCTTTTCCTAGCTTTCTAATTCGGACAGTTACACCGTTGAATTTAGATTTGTCTTCCTTTCTAATATAAGCTTTTTTAAACCTGAACTTTCCCTGTAAGAATCTTTTTATCCATGTTCCACAATTCAGATGCCTTATTTTCCTTATAATTTAGTTTGAAATAGTTTTTAAAGATCTCCTATGATTTTCTCTATGACCTGCCATTTATTTGGAAGTCTGTTATGAATTACAGTGCTTATTGTTCTTAGGATTTGTTTTTGCTTTTGGTAATTTCCAGTTTTTCTGTCATGGATTTAGACATATTTTTTTGCTTTTCCAGTTCATGAAATTACATGTCTTCATTTTGTCTTTCATCAATCTGGAAAATTCTCAAAAAGAATTTTCATGATTTTTTTTTCCATTCTCTCTTCTGGAATTCTTATTAATCATTTGTTAAATTTGCTATTTCAACTTGCATTAATTTCCTGGTACTGCCCTATCAAGTTACCACAAACTTGGTGGCTTAAAAAGCAGGAATTTACTCTTTCACATGTTTGGAGGCCAGAAATCTAATCAAGGTGTGGTCAGGACTGCACTCCTAGAAGACATCCTATAAAATTTAAACCCATTAGGAGTGCCTGTGTGGCTCAATCATTAAGCGTCTGCCTTTGGCTCAGGTCATGATCCCGGGGTCCAGGGATCGATCCCCGCATCAGGCTCCCTGCTTGGTGGGAAGCCAGCTTCTCCCTCTCCCACTCCCGCTGCTTGTGTTCCTGTTCTCGCTATCTTTCTCTGTGTCAAATAAATAAGTAAATAAATAAAATCAATCTAAAAAAAATTTAAACACATTGGAGTCCAAGGAGAATTAAAATGTTTGCTATGGCATATCTAGTCCAGCTAGTTTGTCACGGTGTGTTTTCTACAGATTAGTGTCTCTTGGCCAAAATGTTTGGACATCCCTATGTAGATATTTCATCTCCTAATCCTTGGCATAATGTTCCAGTATCTCATGAATTTTCCCTGTTTCTAATGGCAAATGACCAATACCAGTATTTCTAAAGTATGTTAGATTTAAATCCCACTGTGAAATCTAATTTGTCAGAGGAGTGAACCACATTTACTACAGCAAAAGCTTAGAATAATTTCAATTTCATATATTCAAAGATACCTGAAATTTCTTAACAACAGATGTCTATGGGCTAAAAATAAATTTCCAGATTGCAAGTTTATGATGTTTTTATTCCACTTAATCAATTTAATCACCTTTCCGAGAAATATCAAAATTTAATTCTTATTGTAGCACCCACGTCTCAAATATCAGATTCTCTCCCATATCACAGTTGTACCCTTCTGGTTTCCTATGATTTTAGAGCATAGGTCTGACCCATGACAAGGCTTTAAGCCAGAAGTATAATAATAATAATAATAATAATAATAATAATAATAATAATAATAATGTAGTCAGAAGGGGAGAAGATTATTTCCTCACACTCAGGTAACAATTCAATCCAAGGTGCACCTGGGAATTTATTTTACTTTAAACTCAAAAAAAAAACCCAAAAAAAAAACAACCCTCAAAATGTACCTCAGATTGGGATTTCCCTAGGATAGTATTACAGTAAAAAAAAAAAAAAAATCTGATGCTAAATATTTTTTTAAGTACAAAAACTAGTGGGATTTTTGGAAAGAAAGCACTGAGTGAACAAGTCTGTAAAATTGGCCTTGAAATATTTCCTAATTGTGCCCTTTCAGACTCTGCTGCTGCTGAATATCTCATCAGTCCCCTAATTTTCTGTCTTTCCTACTGCTACCCCTCCCTTACTCTTTCCTCTTTTCTTGTACTTCCTCATATGTCTCCTTCCTCTGCTCACAATTGCTAAGGCATTATTGTTTCCAAACACAAACCCTCCTAACTATTGCACCTTCTCACTGTAGGTAGTCCCTTGGAAATCATTGTCTTTCTCTTTTCTAATTTTTTTTTTCTTTTTGAGATGGGTCCTATTGGAATTTTAGTGATTAAGTCATCCATTCTGTTTTACAAGTAAACACTAAAGACCTTTTCTTTGACTTTTTTTTTTTTTTGAGTTGCCAGCAATATTATCTCATGCATGCTGCACGGATTCCTTTGCTCCATAAACCAATTCATAATAGTGTCTTTATTATTTAAAAAAATGATGTGCATCAAAGAAGTCTCCAGGGAATACTAGCAGATGATTTATAAAAATGTTAGGATGATATGAGTTACAGAAGATCTACAACACATGCTTCATTGTGATTTTAATGGTTGAATGGGAATATTGCACTGTTTATTTGGGATATCTCATTCCTCCTGTGGGTCTCATCAATGATTATTTATGGGAATTTTTGAAAATTAAGTATTTTTTTTAGAGAAGCTTAAAGTTCACAACAAAATCAAGGGGGGCAGTAACAGAGATTTCCCATATACCTCCTGTCCCCACATATACATAGTCTCCCTAAGTTATCAACATTCCCCACCACAGTGGTACATTTTTATAGTCAATGAACCTGCACTAACATATCATAATCATCCAAAATTCACTATTTAAAGTTCATTCTAGATGCTGTATATTCTCCTAGCTCAGACAAATGTGATCATCATTATGGTGTCATGCACAGTATTTTCACTGTTCTAAAAATTCTTTGTGCTCTATTTATTTGTATTCCCCCAACCACTAGCAACCACTAACCTTGTTACTATCCCCTGCCTTTTCCAGAATGTCATATAGTTAGAATCACACAGTAGAAGCCTTTTCAGATTGGCTTCTTTCACTTAATAATATGCATGTAAATTTTGTGTATGCTTTTTCACAGCTTGATAGCTCATTTCTTTTTAGAGTTGAATAATATTTCATTGTATGGATGTGATGTAGTTTATTTGGTTTATTTATCTATTCATTAGTGAAGGACATCTTGATGGAATTTCTATTATTCATATATATTTTTAAAAACAGTCACCACTTAAAATGTTTCTAGCTTACAGACAATTGAAAGTCTTCCAAAATGTTTAAATATACCATTTTCTAGAGCAATTGAAACAACTTAAAAATAGTATGAAACCTAATGATACTATGGTTTTGTTTACAGGATTATCATTCTTTCAAAAGGAGAATGACAAAAGTAATTTTTAAATGGTTTTCATTTGGGAATAGTCAAATTCTGAATGTGTAGACAAAAAAATTATATAATGTAATAATATATAGTTATATTTTATTATTGGCAGGTAATTTTTTTTACATAAGTTGGCTTTCTAAAGAATTCTATACATACTACTCACTATTTTCTCAAATAAGTGTTACATTAGAATCTTTTACAAGCTTACTTCACAAAAGGTGCTAAAAAGATATAAATCATTATGCTTCCTTACATTGTGGATCTGCTGAGGTTATAACATTTAATCTTTTAAAAATAGCACTTGATGTTTTCACAAATGAGTATTTAGTATATTTTTATTTTTCTCTAATAAGGGTAAAAATTATAAATATTTTATAGATTGTCACATGATATTATTACTAATATCAAAATTTTCTGCAAAGACACTATTTAGAGAAGTATATACAATGAAAAGGTTAGATTTCATTGCTAAAACTTTGTTACAGCTGCATAAAAAATACTGTGCCAAGTTGATAGTTAACATTTTATTGTAGTTGTTTTGCACCTTGTTGATCTAGAAACTGATATTTCAGCATTCCAGAGTGGGTTAGTTTACAGTTTATAACATAATCTAATATTTATCACATTATACATCTGTATTATTTCTATCTCTTCAAAAATAGTTTTTAGTACTAAATAGTAAAGCTTTTCAAGTGTAGAAAATATCATGAGATTTGCTGGATGAATTAACTGCCTGGCAAATGGCATAAGAAATGTCACATTTTATGAATCAGAGTTAACAAGATCTAAAACATGGTATGCCACAATTTTCACAGTGCATGATAGGAATATTCTATTTGGGTATATTGTAGGCTTTTATGATTAAATTTCAAAGCGTCAGCAAAAAATCTTTTTCTAGCAAGTTTTAGAAGTGATTTCATCAAGATTAGTCCAAAGATTATTTAATATCTATGAGGTTTCTATATGACATGCATGAAAAAATATCAAGGAATGTATTTTGTCTGAAGTATACCCATTTCTTAATTTTTATAACTTTTTAAATCTCTCATGTTCCAGTGTGATATTTATTATATAATGTTATTTATTCTAAAAGACAGTGACAATCATCTGAGGTGTTCTGAAGATATTTCTGTATATTGCAAAGTTTAGGCATCCTCAAAATTCCATAAATGGGAGGCACATAAAACCTATTAGAATTCTGTTTATATGAATTAGCTTTTCAAAGAGATTTTTCTGTTATTTTTGATTGTCTTAGTTTTGAAAAATCATGTCTGAATGAGAAATGTATTATGCAGTCTAATTACAATAACATTTTTCCTTTAATTTCCTTAATATATTCAACTAAAGGCAATTAATAAAAGGAACAAAATTCATGTTTATGAAAACAGTTTTCCTTATATGATAAAAATTAGTTTTTAGTAGAACCTAAGTGAGAGTATCCCTTATTTGAGAAAGATGACATATATAGCAAATAGCAAACCTATATACCACAATTTTTTTTTTACAAAACCAAAAATGTTTTTAAAAGAAAAAGAAGAAAATAAAAGCAAGGTTGGAACAGAGGGAGGAACTACAAAGAGGACCAAGAAGAAAATTTTGGAGATGATGGATATGCTCATGGTAAGTTAATATCTTGATTGTGGTGATAGTTTCACAGCTATATACATAAAATGTAGAGTTTATTGTATGTCAATTATACCTCAATAAAGCTGTTAAAAATGGGAGAAAAAAGTAACAAAGCAGTTGGCTAATAATATAAACTGATCCCAAAGAAGCTTAAGGAAAGTATAATTTACTTACTTAATACCTGCCTTAGCTAATTAATTTGTCTTTTTTCTCTCCCTGGACTGCTATAGTTATTTTACAATGTATTCTCCATGATCTAGATCCTTGCTGAAGATAGGAAAAAATAATCAAATCTGTGTATGCTTAGTAGCTAATAAGTTGTTACAATGATAGAAGTGTATTAAAGAAATAATTATGATTATTATGGCATTCCATACACATGCTAAAAACTACCTTCATTTTTATGTTTAAAAACCATGACCTGTTTCATTATAACATCTTTGAGTCTCCTTAGAAATGGAAATTCATTGGTCCATTGTTGAAGCTAAACAAAGTATATTCTTAATAGGCTAATAAGTGGACATAAGTCTTTATTCGAAATGGAAATCATTAAAGATCATTTCATAGTGTTCAGATGCTACCAGATAATGGCTATAAATGTTCACAAATTAAACAAACTAGACTGCAGGCTGCCTAGTCACAATTGCCTACATGCATAATTCAGGGGACACTGTGAAGACTGCTCTGAACAATGAAAAGAGCATTCTTACCTGTAGTCTTTTTTTTTTTTAAAGATTTTATTTATTTATTTGAGAGAGAGAGAACACCTGAGAGGGGATAGGGTCAGAGGATGAAGCAGACTCCCTGCCGAGCAGGAAGGCCGATGCGGGACTCAATCCAGGGATTCCAGGATCATGACCTGAGTCGAAGGCAGTCGCTTAACCAACTGAGCCACCCAGGTGCCCTTACCTGTAGTCTTAATACCTCTTCTATTGTTTCTAATTTAGCTTCACCTACCTCATTATCTTCCTGGTAGAGGGTAGAAAGCATTAATATTAATACAATTACTAAATTTCCTGGATCTTATGGGACAGCTTATAGAAAACACCCTTCAATACAAAATCTTATTGCCTTGGGTATGAGAGTTCCTGACGCATGTCTCATGAGCCATGGTCTTCATCTCTTGCTTTAGTTGAATTCTTCTCTACTGTGTGCTTGTGTTACTGTTAATGGGTATGCCACCAGGACTCATGAATACTGTGATATCACATAAATGGTACCAGTGCTTCAAAAACCAGACTTGTATACTTTAGATAAGTGAGATGAAAGCCCATTTCCCCATCACTAAACACCCTGGACCATGCTAAAATTAAACTTCTAATTTATGATGTAGAATGAAGTAGCATATCAGGAAATACCCTAATATTTAGCAATCATCTTTTAAATATTGCATTTTTTTGTATGTTGGCCTGAGAATGTCATCTTTCTTCTGGCTTCAGCTATCCCCAGTTTTCAGTTTCCTTTTCTAAACATTGAAAAGATTTTCCCTGAGGCATATTTTGAATTTAGTAGTTTGTTTGAATTAAGAGTTTATTCTGACATATTTTACTGACATCACAGAACAGAACAGGATCATAAAAAAACCACATTGTTTTAAGTGAAAAGTATAAGTCAAATGAAGAACATTTTGAAGAGAAAAAAGTAATCCATTAGTCAGGAAAAGTAAGGACTAAGAATTGACCTTGGGTTGAACAACATTTAGGTTACTGTCAACACAGTGTGTGTGTGTGTGTGTGTGCGCGCGCGCGTGCGCACACACGCACTAACATGAAATAAATAACTTCAGCTGAAGTTTAAAGGAAAGGACACAGTTGAATGTGAAATAAGTTGAGAGAGAGAGAAAGAGGGAGATTGAGAGATTGAATTACCAGAATGATATGAATAAGCAAAAGAGGATGGGTCCTATGTACAAGAAGACAGGATGGCCCTAAGAAAAGAGATGGTTTATCTTTAGATATAGGAAGAAAGGAAAAAATATATGGTTAATGACACTGACAGAACACTGGGTTTTCTTTCTCAATAAAAAAAGAATGCTAGTCAGTAAAAGGAAAAGCATGATTACTCAAAGCAATGAAGAAGGTGGGAGGTATTTAACAAACTTGGGGAGAGAGGAGAGGTATAAGACTTAAAAAGAATAAGATACTAAAGGGACGCCTGGGTGGCTCAGTCGTTTAAGCGGCTGCCTTCGGCCCAGGTCATGATTCCAGGGTCCTGGGATCGAGTCCCACATCGGGATCCTTGCTCAACAGGGAGCCTGCTTCTCCCTCTCTCTCCCTCTGCTTGTGCTCTCTCTGTCAAATAAATAAAATCTTTAAAAAAACAATAATAATAAAAAAAATAAAATAAAAAGAAGATACTAAATAGATTATGAAACACTAATATGCTTACTGGGAAACATTTAGGGCCCTCTTGAGATTAGTGGCCATGGATCTAAGGTAAGACCAGTTAATCTTTTTACATCTTTTATCTCTGTGCAAGTGTAAAATTAAAATAGAGACATATTTTTAAAAAACAGTGGGATTTTCCCAAGAGACTAGGAAGAAATAGAATTGAAGAAATGATTTGCAACTATATATAGAAGAGTGGTTATAACATTAAAACAAATAACTTAAGCTAGATAAAGATGAAAATGTAGAAATGAAGACAGTTAAAATTAGTGAAAAGTTGTAAGATAAGTGAATTTTAGGTTCTTGTAGGGAAAAATCTAAGGATGATGGTAATTGCATTATTCTGTAGATCAGGATAGAAAGATATTGATAGTGAAATAATGGAGAAGTTAAAGTGATTTGCAATTCTATATTACCACTATGGGAGTGAGTGACTAATGTTAGATAGAGGACAAAATTATTGAAAGATATGAGGTCAAGGAATGGAGATTCAAGAGTATTGGAAGGAAGGACAGATAAGTGGATATTGAAATCACCCAGATATGTAAATAAAACTAGTGTTACAGAGTAAACAGAGATCTAGGAGTTAAAATATTGACTGAGTGGAGGCAATTAACCTAGGGAATCTACAGATGACTATAATAATCAGGAATATTGGGCTTTATAGTCTGATGACATGTGAATCAATGTTGAGAATTTTAATGGGAAAGTAGAAAAAAATGATTTGAAAGCAGCAAGGAGGACACTAACTTCATTTCTTGGCCCAATCATATGAAAAGTGTGCAGAGAAAGTAGCTAAGAGTTTTGAGAACAGGAGAGGACATGTTCCCAAGGGAGAGGTAGTTATCAGTTAGATCAAGGGGTCAAAGGAGACATTTAGAACAGAGGTTCAGAAGTTAGGCGAAAATTCATGTGTGGTATTCTCACTATAAGCATCTACGCCATAGACATCTTTGCTACAAGCATTTTTGCTGCAAGAAATTTTGCTGCATAACTAATAAACCTTAAGGCAATTCTGCCATAAAAGATAAAAATCATGAAAAATAAAAGGGGCATTCATTAAAAAGGACATAATAAAACATGATAAATAAATAACAAAATTAAAAATATTTTCTTGGGAAATATAAAATATTTGAATATATTAAAAATGTATACTGCAGATTCACAGCCATACTGCACCAATTTTATTGGTGTACTTATCTTTTAAGTCTTTCCTTCACAGAACTGTACTTTTCTTTTTCCTTGTTGATATGACTCCTCATTTGGCATGAGACTTTCTTTTATTGCTGAAATATTTTCCTTTGTTAAAAGAGGTATCAGAGAAAAGATAAAAAAACATATAATCATTTCAATAAGTACAGAAAAGGATTTGACAAAGTACAACATTCACTCATGATAAAAACCCTCAACAAAGTAGGTTTAGAGGGAACATACCTCAACACAATAAAGGCCAAATACAAAAAACTCACAGCTAATATCATACTCAATGGGGAAAAACTGACAGCCTTTCACCTATCAGGGACAAGACAAGGACCCTCTCACCACTTTTATTCAACATAGTATGGGAAATACTAGCCACAGCAATCAGATAAGAAAAAGGAATAAAAGGCATCCAAATTGGTAAAAAAGAAGTAACACTTTCACAATTTTCAGATGACATAATATTCTAAGGAAAACCGTAAAGATTTTACAAAAAAAAACTACTAGAACTGATAAATGAATTCTGTAAGGATACAAAATCAATGTACAGAAATCTGTTGCATTTCCATACACTAATAGTGAGGCAATAGAAAGAGAAATTATGAAAGTAATCCCGTTTACAGTTGTACTAAAAAGAATAAAATACCTAGGAATAAAGTTAATCAAGGAGGTGAAAGACCTGTACTCTGAAAACTATAATACACTGATGAAAGAAATTCAAGATGATCCAAAGAAATGGAAAGATAGTTTATGCTCATGGATTGGAAGAACAAATGCAGTTAAGATGTCCATACTACTGAAAGCAATCTACAGATTTAATGCAAACTCTATCAAAATACCAACACCATTTTTAACAGAACTAAAATTTGTATGGAACAACAAAAGACACTAAATAGCCAAAACAATCTGGAAAAAGAAAAACAAAGCTGGAGGCATCACAATTCAGATTTTAAGCTCTATTACAAAGCTACAGTAATCGAAGCAGTAGGGTACTGGGATAAAAATAGACACTTAGGTCAACAGAACAGGATAGAAACCTAGAAATAAACCCACAATTATACTGTCAATTAATCTTCAACAAAAGAGATAAGAATATCCAATGGAAAAAAGTCTCTTCAATAAATGGACAGTTGATGGGCAGTTACATGCAAAAGGATATAACTGGACCACTTTCTTACACAATACCTAAAATAAATTACACTACTGTTTGTTCTTGGCATATTGTCACATATCCATTGATAGATGCTCCCAAGTTCTATGAGAACTGTGGGTTCAAAACTCTGTATCACTGTATAGAACATTATGAAGGCTAAGACATAATATAAAAATAGGGGAACTGCATCAATGGAGGAATGAAACCAAGCTATCAACCAGCTGATGAAATCAAAGTGTCAAAATGTCTCATGGCCAATTAGTTGTGTGGAAAAAAATGCTTGCAGCAGAAGTGCTTACAGAAAAGATGTCTATGCAAAGACACTTTTGGAGAATATACCCAGGACCTATTTTGCAGACAATTGGTTATTTGCTCCAAAAAGCATAATGCAAAGATTTCAAGATTTAGGAGGAGAGAGGTGGGGTCATAAAGAAGGAAGGAAGAACTTAATGGGGATTTGAGTGTATTAGATGAAAGGTGACCCAAACATCTTAGACTTCTTGTAGTGATTGACATAATGTGGAGTGAAAGGCAACATGTGATGAGATCTGGTGGTCTTACAGGTAAAAATTTTGATAAATTTTAAACTTAGTGGTATTGGGAGATATGAGTGTCTTGCCATGAGAACCCTTAGGCCTAGAGCCTCTTATTGACTCCTTACTGGTAGATGTGTGAAGACAAGAGGAGTGGTAATTGAAGTTAATCTGGGAGTATACAGCTCCTAATGACATCCCCTTAATGGAGGAGGAGGAGAAACTGGTTACTGTGGTAGTGTTCCTCAACTGAATTAAGAAAATGGGAAAGAAAATATAGCTCATGCATTTATCCTTTGACTTGGTAACTTTCCAGTGATAATCGTCATGCTAAACACTACTAAATTCAAGAAAAAAGGAGGGGAAGGAGAACAAGTATAAAAAAATTCTATGGGAATTTACTCTAAGTGGGAGCCGAAAAGTAGAATAAAAGCTGGAGATACATGTGATTCATTCATGTGACTATAACCTCTGTATGCTTATGAGATATATAATCCAAAATATATTCTTTTTCACAAGATCGACACCGCTCATTTGCTAGCCTATGGAAATTGAGTGCAAACTTTGAAACTCCTCTGTAAAGTAGTTACAAAGGGCATTTGATAATGTGTTAAATAACTGGGTTTCTCTGTACAGAAGAGATATAAAGACTATTAAGATCATTTGAGTATGTGTGTCTAAAATTCACATTCCTTCAGTTGGTAAGTTTAGGAAAGAAAGAATGAAGGTAAACTATTAACATAACCATTCTTAGGTTTTCTGCTGGTTTTGTATATACTTACAAAGGTCAATAAAATCTTCTTGTTTATGAATTTAACAAATAATTTGTATGTTCTTGAGCCTTTGGTGGACAGCATATGCAATTGTTATATAGATTTTTGCCTCCATGACATGGGATTATATGCTGTTTGTGATAGCTGCTTCTGTCACTATGAATTTTTGATGAATTTTCTACCTTACTAGCAATACTCATTTTGTATGTATATTAGAATGTAGATTGATACAAAAAAAATCCAAATTTTAAATGTGCATAATTTTATTTAACTAAAAACATTTATGTTTTTATATTCTCATATTTCACATTGAGATAGTCATCTCTTCTGCCCTCTGCTGATGGGATTTGCTCACATGAATTTTAAAACCTGCTGTCTCCTTCGTGTACCAGTTAAGAAAAGGATTCTTATTTTACACTAAAACTAAGACATGCAACTCCATTTCATTTCCCATAATTATATAGATTTTTATATAAAATTGAGGAGTCTAGAGAATCACAATTATGGAGAAAACCATAATTGGCTTAAATATATTTTCTACTCTTCTCTCATATTCAGCAAGCATCAAAAACTTCATAAATGAGGTTGCAGTGATGATTTCAAATCATTTCCATAATTGGTTATCAGACATATATGTTTCAATGACAGGATGCAATACTAAAAAGAAAAGAAAGAATTAAGGCAACATTTTGTGCTTGTCATGTAGGCTGTATAGATTGTAATTTGTAACTATTGGATTTCACATTCCTAACCTTGAACTGAGAAACAAAGCAAAATGAAAAATGAAGTTTGGCACGCACATTCCTTTTTTTCCTGATAGTGTACTCCTTCAGAGATTTTTACCATAAGTGGAATTTTGTTCTCTGTGCACTTTATGTTTGTTCTCTTGTTCTCAGTTATTTTTCAGTTCTGTACCTTATTTAGTTTTCATTTTCCTTGTGGTAACTTGCTAGAGTATTTTTCTGCCATTAAAAAATATAAAGTTTTATTCTATAAAAAAATCACACTTTTCTTACAAGAATGATGCCTCCTGCAATAAAATATGTCTATATTTTGAGGCTGTTTTAAAAGATTATGTAATGTTGAGAAGTCTTTGTTTTAGTATGTTTATGTGTCTTGAAGTGACTTACAAATTTTCTGTAAAGTTGAAAATAAAACTAAATGTATAATAAATTCCTATCAAGGTTTCAGTAGTAACCCTTTAGCATACAAATATGCTTTTAAATCCCAGCTCTGCAAGTATCTAAGTCTTTATTCTTTGGCAAGTTCTTTTACTTCTGTGTCTCCTCATGTTTTCCATAATAAAATACAGATGATAATGCCTATCCCAGTGAATTGTCATAAAGATTTAATGGAATAATACAGGTAAATTACATTTGACAGATTTTGCTACATGATGAGCATTTTAGAAATATATTCACTTTATTAACAAAAAGAATAGATGCTAAATTAGAGCAAAATAATAAGAAGGCAAGACAGGATTAGATATATATAGTTAAAAGTTATATATCCATATTGCCAACTCAGTTATGTCTGAATAGGTTTTTTTTTTCTATTTTATTTTATTTTTTTATTCGTATGTTAATCCCCATACATTACATAGGTTTTATTTGAAATTAATCTGAATGGGTATTTATTTGAAATTAATCCTTTAGGCGACTATAACAAAAATTATAACAGAGCCTTATTTTAATAAAATGTCCAGTGTTTTCAGGATTAGCCTTTTTTTTTTTAAGATTATTTATTTATTTATTTGACACAAAGAGAGAGAGCACGAACCGGCAGAGTAGCAGGGAGAGGGAGAAGCAGGCTCCCCACTGAGCAAGGAGCCTGATGTGGGCCTTGATCCCAGAACCTCATAACCTGAGCCGAAGGCAAACACTTAACTGACTGAGCCACGCAGGCGCCCAGAATTAGCTTTTTCTTAAGCAAAGAGGTTGACTTTACAACCCAACTGCCAAGAGAGAGATTATTCATCAATATATACCCACTACATAACGTCATATAAGTTCTTGAATGTATCTATTAAATAAACAAATTTGTGGTGTTTCATACTTTTTTATTGGTGAATGAAATCGTCTTAGTCTGTCCCTTTATAAGATTTAGTTAGCTGGAGCTCATGATGGAGAGACAAAAAAGAATGTAAATCAACAAAAATGAATGTCATTAAAAAGTATTATAAGTGCTCTGATTAAAAATGGAAGATGCAGGGGTTGAGATTAATAGGGTTGTAGAGGACAAGGCTTCTTAGCATAGACAAGGTAGACAGAGGTCAGAGAGAAAAAAACTAAAAAAATATATATATATATTTATATATATATATATAAATTTTAATTTTTATATATAATTCATATATATATATATATATGAATCAGAGGATGAGGAAAAGCCAGCCATGTATAGAAAAATGAGAACAGCAAATGCAAAGGTCTAAAATGGATAAGGATTTGGTGCTTTAGGAATGGCAAATAAACCATTTTTCCCCCAGCACATTAAAGAAGAGTCTTGAAATGATGTTGCAAAGGTAATGAAAAGAAATCATGAAGTGCCTTATAAACACTGTTATGGAATTTATATTTTATTCACAGGGCCAGGAAAAGTCATTGGTTTTAATCAGCAAATTAATGAGATTATAGCTATATTTTTCAGAAGGATCATTTTGACTGTTATGTGGAGGACTGTTATAATGTCTGTACTATGCTTTGAACATACTTTGATATTGACAAAGTGGTTTGTGAGTGTGTGTAAGCTATTATACTACAAAACAGGGGGAGGGTATTTGTTTATTTGTTTAATATTTATAGTGCCTAAATCAGTAATTCCCACTCCTGGAGTGTTTAGTTAACATCTTAAAGACGCCAATCAGGAGTCTACACTGCAGAAATGATTCTGCCTAGCCCATCACATGAAGCTAGCTAAGTCTACAATGGAGTAGTTCTTTTCTTTCTTTTTTTTTTTTTTAAATTTTTTTTTTTATTTGCGAGAGAGAGAATGAGAGACAGAGAGCATGAGAGGGAGGAGGGTCAGAGGGAGAAGCAGACTCCCCGCCGAGCAGGGAGCCCGATGCGGGACTCGATCCCGGGACTCCAGGATCATGACCTGAGCCGAAGGCAGTCGCTTAACCAACTGAGCCACCCAGGCGCCCTGGAGTAGTTATTTTCAATTTTCTTTTTTTCCTCAAAACTTTAAAAGAAGTTTTTGAAAACCAGTATACTACTGTGCTTATTTAGAAACTACGTTTCAGATATTTTGTCAGAAATTTAAGTCTGATAAAGTAGTAATTTTTAATGTAATGTAAATAGAGGCATTTAAAAATTAAACCATTGGCATAGCTAAAGCAAACTGCCTTAAAAAAATAAAACCAGTAGAATTTAAATGTCAGTTATTTGATACTCTCTCTCCAACATTCACTTAAAAATCCCTACAAAAAATTTGATAGAAATTTTAAGTATTTCCCTGTATCCATTATTTAATATATATTTTTTACTGTCCCAAAGAATTCTATCTAAATGTAGTATTTTTAATCAATCTGTTTTATTTAACATATTGCTATGCTGTTTTGCAACAAAATAATATATGTAAATGGACACTTTTTAAAGTGTTAATATTTTCTTCTCATTTGATTTAGGATTGCAAACTGGAAAAGGTAACAGATTTTACATATACTTCTGAGAACATTCCATCTCTAGTAAAAGGAACATATACTGAAGGTAAATTAGTGCTTCAAAAATTTTCACATTGATAGGTGAAGATTTTTTTATTTATATTCCCCCAAAATTATTAAACACTATAGATCTGTATTATTTCTTGAGCAAATTCACCTCTTCTTTGTTACTCACTTAGCCATGTCTCATTGATTCATCACTTCCATGTATTATTAGATTTAAATATAGAATAACTAGTACTCAATAATCCATAAATGCACTTTCTTATGATCTATACTTCCTGATGTGACCCTAGAATTTCTTTCAGTTCTCTATCTTCTCCAATTCCCAGATTGAGAGAATGCAGATAAATGACCAAATTTGCAAAAAAGTTTCCTTATCTGCCAACAGAATTTTGTTTTCTTTTGCCTATCCCTACTTTTGTATCTGCTTGCTAATTGTCCACTTTGGTGACAGTGGGTACTAGTTGTACTAGTTGTCCACTTTGGTGATAGTGGGTATGTAAATATGAGAATAAATCAAGATACATTTAGACATAGACTTGACCAGTGAAACTAGGTACATGCTTCACTAACTTAACCTATGCTCTTAAAACTGAGAACATGCTCAAGAGCATGCACTGTTGTTCCTCTCCACTGGTGCTTAATATGTCCACATCTCATAGTTTGCTTAGAGCTGTTGTAGAGGGAAGGCTTTACTGGTTTTCCTGTTGTGGATGTAACAAGAAATCATGGCAAAGACAGACCATAGAGTCCTCTGAATGGTTTGCAGGTCAGAATTCTTAGTGCAGATGATTCAAAGTTATCTCCTTGAATGATGATTGGATAGTGTAAAGCTCATTCACGAAAGGCAAGGCCTGAACAACTCAAGTGGTAAAGATACAAGGTGACAATTTTAGATTTAAAAAAAATATATGTTATGTGTAAAGACAGCAAAGAGAAGAATAAGCAAATGTTTCTAGCTCCTTAGGATCCTGGTCTCAAGCACTGTAAAAGAATACTAAAACAATGGGGGCTGAATGATTACCTTACACATTGTTGCTATGGAGCCAATTCTAGACTGCAGCTAAATGGTTCTTTGTTCTACAGCTCTAATATGAGATAGCAAGTCCAAAAATCCTCTACCTCATCAGAACTTGGGGAGCCTAAGAAAACTGTCTGTGATAGCCTCCAAGGGGAGATATGGAGTTGAGCTGGAGAAGGCCTCACACACTCTTTACAAGACTCCTATCTTCTGTGTTCTTTCTAGAACACGATGATCACAAGACATTCTGCCAAGACTCAAATTAGTAGTGGTTCAAGTCTTTGCCTTTTGGTCTATTTAGATGTGTATAGATCAGTAGGCCCCATGGTAGTGTTTCACCCTTACAGAGAGCATATAGACTGGAGTTCTATATGCAAGCAATGTGAGAAGTTTGATCAAACAATATTTCAAGACATTTCAAAAGTGTTCCTCTCAATGGTTTCTTTGCCTAGTACCTCCAGGCTATTCCCTCCAATTCCCATCCACCTTGCAACATTACCCAGAAGCCTCCTAGCTTCAGTCTCCCTCTCTTTATCACTTTCCTCATAATATGTCCCTTGTTTGTATTATAATAAACTTGGATAGCTCTCTAGAGAAAAACAAATGGTCCATTAAAACTAAAAAACTAAACAAACAAAAAAACTTCTATGGCATTAGCAACTGAAAAGATTGATATGCTTTTGTTAAGAGTTTTTAAAAACAACTTGAACAAAGTTGTTGTCTTAGCCTTCCTCTAGTCTCCAAAATTGTATCATATTTACCACAGTAAAGGAAAAGAAAGAAAAAGAAGAGAATAAAAGAAAAGAGAAAAGAGCAAGAGAAGAAAGAAAGGAGGAGAAAAGAAAGGGAAAAGAAATTACTTTATCAGTATTTGAGATACATAAGAAAGAAAGGAAGGAAGGAAGGAAGGAAGGAAGGAAGGAAGGAAGGAAGGAAGGAAAAGAAAGAAAGAAAAAGAAAGAAAGAAAGAAAGAAAGAAAGAAAGAAAAAGAAATTAAAGCAGCATATCCTTCCTCATACAGCATTTACTGATGGAATGGGTGGCATCAGAATCGAGGATGGACGTGCTGAGGGAAAGTGAGAAATCAAATCTTGTCACTCATTTATGCAGGGGATATTTATTTATTCTTCACTATATGACAGGTATGTTGCACATACTAGGAAACTGGAGTGAATGAAATAGGCAGAAATTCAGATCAGCAAATTGAATTAGCAACTTGAAACTTGAGAAAGAATAGTCTTAGGAATCAGAGGTTTTAGAAGTTTATTTTGTGATTCTAAGAGTTTTAAGACATCCAAGTGATTTGAGATCAGAAGTTGGGTATGTGGCTGGCACAGAAACAAAATAATTCCTTTGGCTCTGCCATTCTGCCTCTAGCTCTTTAACTCTGTTAAACATAAATGACTTAAAGAAATAAGGGCAGGAGGTGGATATCCCTAGGCAATTTTCTAAATTATTTATTCCTTACCTACTTTTGTCCCAAGCTTATTTTTCTCATGACTCTGCGATCTTAGTTGCTTTGAAATTGATCTTTAGACATTCAGCTCAGGCATTTAGAGTTGTATATATATATATATACATATATATATTAATGGACCATGACTTCACCAGGTCTTTACCCTAAAACCCTCTACTTAATATGAGTGGAATTCAGAAAGCTTGGATTTTCAGCTCAGTTGAAAAGACAAATATCAAAAGAAGTGCTTTATTACATTATTACAGTGCTTTTTTGTTTCCGTATTTATATCTGCTAGCACCTGACTTCTTATTTACATTCTCCTTCTCCAGTGGTTCTCAACAAGGGGCATGGAATGTACTGTGGATTCTTACGGTGATAAGGGTGCTCTAATAGCATTTAGTGGGCAGAACCCAGGGATGCTAAATATCTTCAATCAGTGGAGGCATCTTCAACAAAAGTACTATCTCGTCCCCAATTCTACTGGCATTGTGAAATACAAATGGCATGCTATGTTCACATTTAAATAAGTCTATCCTCTGTCTCTTGGTTATATTATCCAATGTCTTCACTAATTTTTCTAAGAGCTGCAATTATCCCTAATCACTTCAGGTAAAATCATACAGAAGTTCAGGCCTTCTATTTGGATTTTTTCAGTGTTAACACTTTAGCAAGAATGACTTCTATAGACTTAGCACTATGCCAAGTACTATAACATAAGCATGATCAAGATAATGGACCCTGTCCAGCAGGTGCTGGAAACAACAGAGATACAATCCAATAAATTATACCAATGTGACAAGTGCAACAAAACCATTTATAATAAGTTTAAAACCTAGTAGCCTTCATGCATTCCATTCTAGTCCCTACACCTCAATAAACAGAAAAACCAATAGGAGATGTGTGTTGCTTGGTTCTTGGAGTTGTCAATGTTTTAAAATAATAAATTTCATAAAAACATCTGGGTAGTTGAATTATTTTGAAAATAGAACACAAAAGCAACAACTGTGAATCTACAATATAGACCCAGGTATGCTCTTGGCCCCAGCTAACTAGAGATAAGCTTTAGCTCTCTCCTTTAGATAACTTAACAGGAGACCTGTTTGCTGTGGTTGTCCTGTATCTAGCTTCATTCACTTGTGTTACTTGCCTAACTCCTAAAGGCATTTGAATTTATATATAATCTAAATCTTCAGGGATGACAACACTTTTATATCAATCAACAGTTTTGATTGATATAATTCTCCATAACTGCATATAAACTTTACATTTTAGACTGCTTGTATATTATTTTTATATTGTTATTTTGTAAAACCTGTTTATTTTTTACTTTATGCTATATGTAATGTTTCATATATTGTAAATAATTTAATACATGTAAGCAATTCATTGTGGCTCAATATTACCTTCCTTATTTCACAATATTTGGAGGGGGGCACTACCAAATGGTTATTTATTGTAAGTGTGGCACTGGATATATATTTTTGAGGAGAGTGGTGGTAGGGTAAGTTCACAGCTTTGAAAACTGAGAATTAAAGAAATTGGCCCATGTGTCTGAGGTCATGGAAGATGAGATTGAGCAGAGATTTTATCCCAAATCTGACTTCAAAATTTAAATCTTATCAATCAATCCCTTAATTATTATATATGATTTAACTTTTTTTGACATTAGAAACAATTTGCAAATAAAAACTGCCCATCTTTAGGTGATTCAAGATGGTTAAAATTAATTTCTTGATCAATAAAAAGAGCTAAAATCTCAATACTAAACTTAACTTTTCAAAAATTTTTCAGTTTGTACTTATTTTAAACCTATGTGTGCTTCAAAGAATAAACCTAGCATTTTATGATTTCCCTTATTAGGCATAATAATTTCACTTATTCCCTTTTCTTCATTCAACAAATACTGAACACCCACCCAGTTTATTAAGCACTATACTAGACACTAAGAAAAGAGAGCTTTGAACAAAGTCCTTAAAGAAATTACGTTCCAGTTGAGGATATAGAAAATGATGAAATATAGAACCTAAATTCAAAACAAAATCCTAGGTAGTTATAATAGCCATTAACCAAAAAAAGCACAGTTGTGATGGTATAATCTGTTTTAGAAAATACGGTCTGGACAGGACTCTCAGATTAGGTGACATTTGAAAAGAGACCTAAAAGAAACAAAATCACAAATGACATCATGGAATCCTAAAAAAGAAAATTTAAGTGGTGGGAATAGATTTCCCCTAAATGGGAAAATGGGAACACGCTTAGACTGTGGGAGAAAAAGTCAGGAGTGCCAAAAAAAAAAAAATAGAAAAGAAAAGAAAAAGTCAGGAGTTCAGTGTAGCTGGAAGAGCAGAATATTAAGAGATCAGATCAGCCAGGTTCCATGTGGGTACAATGTGTATTATTGGTACAGGATGGACGCTTCTTTCCTACTGCCAATGTGTTTTGTTGAGGGAGATCCTGGCTCCCTACTGCCCTCTCTGCTCTGTGTCCAGAGAAGTAGGAAAGATATTTGTGATTTGTTTAGAGATTCTGTGCATGCAATAGTTATGTTCCTCTCTGTCCTTTACTTTCTTGGAAAATACTCTATCTGCAGCCTGTCTTTTCCATTTCTCTAGTCCAGGAATAAAAAAGGAAAGTTCTACTCAAGTGGGATGTGAATAGGAGTAGGATGCTATAGTTTTGGAGAGGAGCTCAAATGTCAATACCAAGATTCCTTTTATCTTTTTATTGTGTGTGATGGGAAATAAATGTGGGTTTCATTTTTAAATGATCACTTTAATCAAAATTATTGGAATTCTAAAGAATTTCAAGAAAGGAATTCAGGAGGGTGCTAAGGGTAAAGTGTCCCAAATGAAAAAGGTGGATATTTTATGTAATATACTGGTAAAGGATTAAAAAGATACTTTCTTTGAAATAAGTCTATCACTATCTCTCTACCAATGCAGTGCTGGAAGCTAACTCTGCCTACCTCTTACTTGTAATGATTTTCTCTTTTTTAAAGCTTTTGGGAAAGAATTCTCTCTCTCTTTTTTTTAAAGATTTTATTTATTTATCTGAGATAGAGAGAGAGAGATCATGAGCAGGGCGAAAGGGTAGAGGGAGAAACAGTCTCCTCAATGAGCAGGGAGCCCGACGTGGGACTCAAACCCAGGATTCTGGGATCATGACCTGAGCCAAAGGCAAATGCTTAACAACTGAGGCAGCAAGGCACCTGGGAAAGAATTCTCTTTAGAGAAAGAAAGATACCAAAAATTTAGGGACATAAAATGCCCTTTTCATGCTATATAAAATTCCATTTCTCTGAGTTACATAAAAGAGAAGATACTGAGCATAGATTCAAACTAACAGTAGTTCAGTAACTCATGAACTTGACTCAATATAGCTTCACCATGTATCCATCTCAGCCAACATTCTAAGCAAGAGAAAGATTACGGTTTCGTCCATTATTGTTTTCAACAATAAACCACAAACCTAGTACTCTGTCTGGAATATTTAACACATTGTTGTTGAATGAATCAATATTATTGTGTGTTTGTATGAGAAGGAAATCTGGTTTAGCATCTGTTTCATTGTCCTAGTATAATGCATGTATAATGATCTGCATATGGAAATGAGTGGCTATTGCACTTTGTTTCGTGAATTTTATCTTTAAACTGTAAATTTTATATGTAATATTAATATTTTATATCTTTTAGAAGGATCCGTGGGTATATTAAGTTTTGACAAACAGCAGTCTCCATACACATTTAGAATATAAATTTTGGAAGAATGACTCCAATGCTGCCTGAAGACATCTTACTTGTTGACAATAGAAAGCTGTTTCCCAAAGCACCTTTAACCCAGATTCCTTGCCTATAAATGCAAAAGCAGGTATGTATAAACAGTAATTCACACAAAAAAAGTCAATTAATGCATTAGAAGAACAAGAAAGAGAAATGGTTTAGCAATAGAATATATATGTAAATCAGGTTTGAAAGCAACACACCATGTTGCAAATTGTAGTCTATTTCGGTGAGCCTTTCTATAATACAGAATTCACAGCACCAATGCTGTCCAACACTTTCAAATTTGATTTCTATAAGTTACCTTTCCTTTATCAATGCATAAAATCTGGGTAAAACTTACTTTTCAAGACCCAGAAGAAACGTAACTTCTGCATCTTTTTCTGCTTTTCAATTTGTTAATATTATTTATGCTGCCAGCTTTTATACATTTGTTCATGTTTTGTTTATTATATATTTTAAAAATTTTACCCACAACATAATGAATTGTTTTTCTCTTTAAGTCCTTCTCCCATTTCCATAGTATACCATCAGCTTCCACAGGTTATTGTCACAATCTTACTCACTATACTATTTTTATCTTATCTCCCATATCCCCAGAATTGTTATAGAAGGCAAAATAAGTTGGTTGGATTTAATAATCCAGGAAGAAAGAAAACATGAAAAAAATAAATAATGCTAGTATTGATCTAATAAAATGAAAATAATAACTAAACTTTTGTACAACTAATAAGAATAGCAATCATATGTATAATGTTAAAAAAATCAAAATAATTGAATTCTCTATGTGTTGGCCATGCTGGGCATTTACATAATTTTTTTGTAACAAAAGCTTCATTATAAATCTATTAGGTTTTAAATCTCATCACAAAATTTACACTAGCTTGACAAGAGAATGCTTTTAATTCATTTTACTGCGATGAGTGTGGTCCAGGTTCTGATACTTCCTATCATCCTTATCATACAAGTTCTACTTTTTTTGTCATTCTTTGTTTACCTCCTTTGTTTCTCATTTCCTCTTTGTTTTATCCTCCTTTTACATCCTATCACTGATGAATCTCAGAGAGGTCAAATTACGAACTCTGATTTTATCATAATAAAAAAATAAAGTCTAAATTTCTATGCTTGGCATTGGCATAAATGGATTAATAAATGTAATCTTGTGACCAATCCTTATTAATGATAATTTATCGGACTAAAAATTTGAATCCATTACATTTTTTTCATATTAGGAGAAGAATTATTAACATATGAGTTAATCATTGGATACGAACTTCAAAATATTCATACAATTATATTTTGAGGATATCAAAGATCTTAAAGATTATTTAGTTCTGCCATTTTGTTGAAGAGGAAAGAGATAGTGGAGACATCTTTGAGTTGTCAAATTATAGATTTTTAGATTTTTTACAGTATACAGAATTTTAGTATAATTATTTTACTCCACAAGAAAGAAACTGAAGACTGGACATGTTAAATATCTTGTTATAGGTTACTCTGCAAATAATGTACAAACTTGGCCTAGAACATTTGGTCTGTTTGACTTCTGAAATTTATAGTGGGGTTGTTTTGAGAACAGTTCTTTTATTACATTTTTCAAGAAGACAAATACAGATTATGAAACATTTTTAAAAAAACACAGAAAACAAATATGTAGAATTCTCCAAAATTATCCATTCAGATATTACCATAGTTCATATTTATAGCATTTTTTTAAACAGTGTCCTGATAAAGACAAACTAAATTTTCCTATCACCTGGGAGAGACAATTTTTTGCATTTCCCTCAGGTTGGGTCATTGGATATAAGACATTTTAGATATTGACTTATTTGGGTCTAGAACTCGTATCTTGCTATGTTTTTACCCTGAATTTATGTTGGCTCATATGGCCAATCTCAGGCTGGCTGTCATGAAGCTTACAGAATGTGGAGTATTTTTAAATGGTTGGTACAAAGTAGATAATTAGACCAGGAAAAGAACACTGTTTGGTTGCATTATTATAAGTAAGCAAAATTTAAAACACTTCATTTTAACAAGGATTATATAAGTAGTTCTACAGTAGATGATTCTTTTAAATGTTTGTATTTATTTAAATGACCTTGCTTATGCCATTACAAGTAATCTGTGTGCTTAGGTGAGCTTGTTAAAAAAGGGTTTATGGACCTCAAGTTTTGGAATTTTAAACTTTAAATCCTGAAAACAAGAATAGATACAGAGGCAGATATAGAGGCAAATATGAAAAGTGCTGTTCATATTTATAGTAATACTAACATGATAAATGTTGCACCCCACAAACATGATCTCATAAATTATTTGAAGGTGATGACATAAGCATACTAAATCATGCTATAAATCACCAGTTTTCAGACATTTGAAATGTTAGTGTGGAGAAAAATTCATGATATCTCTTATCTCATGAGTGATGTCTCATGAATAAGGAATGATTTAGGATGCTAAATCTTAAGTATTTCTTTGTTTTTTTAAAGATTTTATTGGTTTATTTGAGAGAGAGAAAGAGAGAGAGAGAGAGAGAGCAGGAGCTGGGGGGGAGGGGCAGAGAGAGAAGAAGAGGCAGACCCTCCCCTCCCTCCACTGAGCAGGGAGCCCAACAACATGGGATCATGAACTGACCCAAGGCAGACAGTTGACCAACTGAGCCACCCAGGCACCCAGTCTTAAGTATTTCTAAAACTAACACATTAATTTACTAATATAAAGTTGAATCTTGTAGCATTAGAAACTTTAGAAAGTATCTTAAATATTTACTGTTTGTGAAATTCATTGATCCCTAATTCACCTGCTGAGATACTATGATTTGTGGATAACTCAGCAAACTCTTAACAAGTAATTGATTTTAAAGGAGATACATTCATTCAACAAAATTTTTGCAACTATCCATATGAACCAGGAGTTAATGCTGCGGCCACAGGAGTACAGGAAAACAATAGACTGTCTTTCCTGTCCTCATTGGACTTTACTGTAGAAAAGGCTGCCTCAGTAGTATCTTAACAGCCACCAACCTCTGTCTTCCCAAGAAATGCTTCTCATAACTAAATCCTCTACCTTTCTATAGTGTGATTATCTACACAGATGAACTTGATATATTTTTGTTGTTAAAATTATTATTATCTTTATGATGTTTGTTATTGATGTTTGCATATCTCTAGGGAGATTTCTAAAATTCAAGTAGGCAGGAGCCAATAAATTCCATAGATTTTTACATTAGGAGATTTATAATAAAAGGATGTTTTTAGGCATTTGCAAAACAAAGCAGAATACTGTTGCCACCTCCATAAATAAAGAACCCAAACAACTACTAGAGTTGCTGGAATGCAGGGAGAAAAAGAAAGGAATATTAGAAGGAGAACTATTTTATTTTATTTTATTTTATTTTATTTTATTTTATTTTATTTTA